>NC_064923.1:307546610-307731610 GCF_023897955.1 Schistocerca gregaria
AATCCAATGGTGCTCTAGTCAGTTTTGAAAGCCTTGGCTCTTTCCTTCACTGTCAGCTAAGTAACATGCTGAACTTCCTCAGTTTCTGTTCCTTCTTTATTATTGTTCTCAATGAAAACACAAATCTTCATTGCTCAGATCCTGGAATGAAAGCTTAAGTGGTCCCATGTATTCTCTTAATTGACATCATTGAATCCCGTCTAGCATGCCATATCCACACTTTCTCTTGTTGCAGTGGTGATATAACTTATCACCAATTTTTCTAGCAGTGATACGGCATTGGTTTCACCACACACCATTCTTGCATTTTCAAGTGACATTAGTCCATGCATATCTAGTAATATCAATTAAACTGTCACTAGAAAATCTTAATGGTGAGTTCATAATTCAAATTGCATTCTTCTTCTAGAAAAAACAACGGTGCTCATTGGTTGCAGAAATAGAAGTACAGTGTTTTCAATATTTGGTTCAATAATGTATAGTGAGTGACTGTGAACATAATCAAGGAGGAGAATATTTTTTTCTCACAGTAGGCCTTCAGTTCTCTATTCAGTACATTAAGAAAACAGTCACTGAAAATCACAGAAGCAATTCAACCTTTTTTATTCTATCTCCGATGAACACCCGTCCTGCCCTTGTCACAACCCTTTAATACTCTGGGATTTGAGACTGCTAGATCTTAAAGAGTTTAGTTATTTAGTGATGAACATCTAGAACAGGTTTATGATCAGTGAAGTATTTGATACCGATTCTGCACAGCAGTGAAGTGCAAACCTTGCAGAATTTCCTCAGAAAAAAATTGTGAAAAGAAAGATGCAAAAGCAAAATTACAAGTATCTTCATCAGCACCAGAGAAAATGTGCCTGACGACACTTAGGAGAAACACCTGATATATGTGCTAATAATCCTTGAATTTTATCGCTTGTAATTATAGAAACTTCTTTGGCTAGTCTGCAGTTGTATTGTCATGCTATGGTGGTTTTACGTGCTTTTTCAGTACAGTATTGTCATAATTTTATGCTACTTCAATAACAGTTGGTAAGTGTTATTACTTGCACTGTACAAGTGACAACTTTTTGTTTCTCTGATGAGTGCTGACTCATTTTGTATCACTAATAACTTAACAGAAGTTGTCATACATAATAAGCTCAGCATATGAGTGGGTTGGGGAAAACTTTATTAAGACAGGAAGAACTACTAATTGTGTGAAATAGATTAGACTGATCCATGTTGTTGTTGTGGTCTTCAGTCCTGAGACTGGTTTGAGCAGCTCTCCATGCTACTCTATCCTGTGCAAGTTTCTTCATCTCCCAGTACTTCCTGCAACCTACATCTTTCTAAATCTGCTTAGTGTATTCATCTCTTGGTCTCCCTCTACGATTTTTACCTTTCATGCTCCCCGCCAATGCTAAATTTGTGATCCCCTGATGCCTCAAAGCATGTGCTACCAACCGTTCCCTTCTTCTTGTCAAGCTGTGCCACAAGCTCCTCTTCTCTGCAATTCTATTCAATACTTCCTCATTCCAAACTATTTCTCGTACATGTTTCACTTCCATACATGGCTACACTACTTACAAATACTTTCAGAAACGACTTCCTGACACTTCAATCTATACTTGATGTTAATAAATTTCTCTTCTTCAGAAATGCTTTCCTTGCCATTGCCAGTCTACCTTTTATGCCCTCCCTACTTCGACCATTATCAGTTATTTTGCTCCGCAAATAGCAAAACTCTTTTACTACTTTAAATGTCTCATTTCCTAATCTAATTCCCTCAGCATCACCCGACTTAATTCGACTACATTCCATTATCCTCGTTTTGCTTTTGTTGATGTTCATCTTATATCCTCCTTTCAAGACACTGCCCATTCTGTTCAACTTCTCTTGCAAGTCCTTTGCTGTCTCTGACAGAATTACAATTTCATTGGTGAACCTCAAAGTTTTTATTTATTCTCTAAGGCTTTTAATACCTACTCCAAACTTTTCTTTTGTTTCCTTTACTGCTTGCTCAATATACAGATTGAATAACACCGGGGAGAGGCTACAACCCTGTTTCACTCACTTCCCAACCACTGCTTCCCTTTCATGTTCCTCGACTCTTATAACTGCCATCTGGTTTCTGTACAAATTGTAAATAGCCTTTCACTCCCTGTATTTTACCCCTGCCACTTCTAGAATTTGAAAGAGAGTATTCCAGTCAACATTGTCAAAAGCTTTCTCTTAGTCTACAAATGCTAGAAACATATGTTTGCCTTTCCTTAATCTTTCTTCTAAGATAAGTCATAAGGTCAGTATTGCCTCACGTGTTCCAACATTTCTATGGAATCCAAACTGATCTTCCCTAAGGTCAGCTTCCACCAGAATTTCCATTCATCTGTAAGGAATTCATTTTAGTGTTTTGCAACCATGACTTCTGATAGTTCAGAAATTTTCACATCTGTCAACACCCGCTTTCTTTGGGATTGGAATTATTATATTCTTCTTGAAGTCTGAGGGTGTTTTGCCTGTCTCATACATCTTGCTCACCAGATGGTAGAGTTTTGTCAGGACTGGCTCTCCCAAGGCTGTCAGTAATTCTAATAGAATGTTGTCTACTCCCGGGGCCTTGTTTCAACTTAGGTCTTTAAGTGCTCCGTCAAACTCTTCACGCAGTATCATATCTCCCATTTCATCTTCATCTACATCCTCTTCCACTTCCATAACATTGTCCTCAAGCACATCACCTCTGAATAGACCCTCTATATACTCCTTCCACCTTTCTGCTTTTCCTTCATTGCTTAGAACTGGGTTTCCATTTGAGCTCTTGATATTCATACAAGTGGCTCTCTATTGTCCAAAGGTATCTTTAATTTTCCTGTAGGTGGTATCTATCTTGCCCCTAGTGAGATAAGCCTCTACATCCTTTTATTTGTCCTGTAGCCATCCCTGCTTAGCCATTTTGCACTTCCTGTCGATCTCATTTTTGAGACGTTTGTATTCCTTTTTGCCTGCTTCATTTACTGCATTTTTATATTTTCTCCTTTCATCAATTAAATTCAATAGTTCTTCTTTTACCCAAGGACTTCTACTAGCACTCATCTTTTTACCTATTTGATCCTATGCTGCCTTCAATACTTCATCACTCAGAGCTACCCATTGTTCTTCTACTGTATTTCTTTCCCCCATTCCTGTAAATTGTTCCCTTATACTTTCTCTGAAACTCTGTAAAACCGATGGTTTAGTCATTTTAGCCAGGTCCCATCTCCTTAAATTCCCACCTTCGATTAAGGGATCTGACATTACATACTCTGATCCGTAGAACGCCAGTTTTCTTTCTCCTGATAACGACATCCTCTTGAGTAGTCCCCGCCAGGAGATCCGAATGGGGGACTATTTGACCTCCGGAATATTTTACCCAAGAGGACGCCATTCTCATTTAACCATACAGTAAAGCTGCATGCCCTCGGGAAAAATTATGGCTGTAGTTTCCCCTTGCCGTTCGCAGTACCAGCACAGCAAGGCCATTTTGGTTAGTGTTACAAGGCCAGATCAGGCAATCTTCCAGACTGTTGACTCTGCAACTACTGAAAAGGCTGCTGCCCCTCTTCAGGAACAACACGTTGGTCTGATGTCTCAACAGATACCCCTCTGTTGTGGTTGCACCTTCGGTACAGCTACCTGTATTGCTGAGGCTTGCCTCCCCACCAACGGCCAGGTCCATGGTTCATGGGGGGTGACTGCTCCTATGGTACAGTATACTTAGTTCATTGCCAACAGTAGGGGAATTATAGAGATTGAACCAGCCTATTCATGTTGGATTTGCCTGAAACAACCAGGAATATTATTTAGTGATGAATATGTAGAATACGTTTACAAGCAGTGAAGAATTTGATACTGGTTCTGTGCAGCAGTAAAATGCAACCACCAATCAAGGAAATAAGTAAACCATGATTTATGGTGACGCATATGCTTTATCTTAGAACTAAATTTCAGTTATTACTGATATTTTTAAATGAGCAGTTGTGACACATGCAACAGCGGTGTCCTAAATATTATCAGTAAATTATCATAAACTGTATGACTACACAGTAGCAAACAGTTATAATATTGTATGATGCAAAGTACGGATGAAGGGAACAATTTACATAAACAAACACATCCCATTTAAGGAAATTTCACTTTTCAATCACTATAGTGAAAAGAGAGTGCTATTTAATAAATATGTCTGCTTGTGTCTGTGTATGTGCTAATGGATATGTGTGTGCGAGTGTACACCTGTCCTTTTTTTCCCCTAAGGGAAGTCTTTCTTCTCCCGGGATTGGAATGACTCCTTACCCTCTCCCTTAAAACCCACATCCTTTCATTTTTCCCTCTCCTTCCCTCTTTCCTGACGAATCAACTGCCAGTTGCGAAAGCTCGTAATTCTGTGTGTGTGTTTTGTTCATGTGCCTGTCTGCCGGCGCTAAAAATAGAAAGAAACTTCCACATGGGAAAAATATATTAAAAACAAAGATTCCAAGACTTACCTTGCAGGAAAGTGCCGGCAGACAGGCACAATGAACAAAACACACAAACACACACACAGAATTACTAGCTTTCGCAACCGATGGTTGCTTCTTCAGGAAGGAGAGGGAAAGACGAAAGGATGTGGGTTTTAAGGGAGAGGGTAAGGAGTCATTCCAATCCCGGGAGTGGAAAGACTTCCCTTAGGGGGAAAAAAAGGACAGGTGTACACTCGCACACACACACACACACACACACACACACGCACACACATCCATCTGCGGAAATACAAAAATGCAGTAAGTTAACCAGGCAAAAAGGAATACAAACATCTCAAAAATGAGATCGACAGGAAGTGCAAAGTGGCTAAGCAGGGATGGTCAGAGGACAAATGTAAGGATGTAGAGGCTTATCTCACTAGGGGTAAGATAGATACTGCCTACAGGAAAATTAAAGAGACCTTTGCAGAAAAGAGAACCACTTGCATGAATATCAAGAGCTCAGATGGAAACCCAGTTCGAAGCAAAGAAATGAAAGCAGAAAGGTGGAAGGAGTATATAGAGGGTCTATACAGGGGCAATGTACTTGAGGACAATATTATGGAAATGGAAGAGGATGTAAATGAAGATGAAATGGGAGATAAATACTGCGTGAAGAGTATGACAGGGCACTGAAAGACCTAAATCGAAACAAGGGCCTGGTAGTAGACAACATTCCATTAGAACTACTGACAGCCTCGGGAGAGCCAGTCCTGACAAAACTCTACCATCTGGTGAGCAAGATGTATGAGACAGGCGAAATTCCCTCAGACTTCCAAGAAGAATATAATAATTCCAATCCCAAAGAAAGCGAGCGTTGACAGATGTGAAAATTATTGAACTATCAGTTTAATAAGTCACAACTGCAAAATACTATAGCTAATTCTTTACAGACGAATGGAAAAACTTGTAGAAGCCAACCTCGGGGGAAGATCAGTTTGGATTCCGTAGAATTGTTGGAACACGTAAGGCAATACTGATCCTATGATGTATCTTAGAAGAAAGATTAAGAAAAGGCAAACCTACATTTCTAGCATTTGTAGACTTAGAGAAAGCTTTTGACAATGTTGACTGGAATACTCTCTTTCAAATTCTGAAGGTGGCACGGGTAAAATACAGGGAGCGAAAGACTATTTACAATTTGTACAGCAAACAGATGGCAGTTATAAGAGTTGAGGAACATGAAAGGGAAGCAGTGGTTGGAAAGTGAGTGAAACAGGGTTGTAGCCTCTCCCCGATGTTATTCAATCTGTATATTGAGCAAGGAGTAAAGGAAACAAAAGAAAAGTTCAGAGTAGGTATTAAAATCCATGGAGAAGAAATAAAAACTTTGAGGTTCGCCGATGACATCGTAATTCTGTCAGAGACAGCAAAGGACTTGGAAGAGCAGTTGAACGGAATGGATAATGTCTTGAAAGGAGGATATAAAATTAACGTCAACAAAAGCAAAACAAGGATAATGGAATGTAGTTGAATTAAGTCGGGTGAAGCTGAGGGAATTAGATTAGGAAATGAGACACTTAAAGTAGTAAAGGAGTTTTGCTATTTGTGGAGCAAAATAACTGATGATGGTCAAAGTAGAGAGGATATAAAATGTAGACTGGGAGTGGCAAGGAAAGCATTTCTGAAGAAGAGAAATTTGTTAACATCGAGTATAGATTGAAGTATCAGGAAGTCATTTCTGAAAGTATCTGTATGTGTGGAAGTGAAACATGGACAATAAATAGTTTAGACAAGAAGAGAATAGAAGCTTTCAAAATGTGGTGCTACAGAAGAACGCTGAAGATTAGATGGGTAGATCACGTAACTAACGAGGGGGTATTGAATAGAATTGGGGAGAAGAGGAGTTTGTGGCAAAAACTAGACTAGAAGAAGGGATCGGTTGGTAGGAATGATCTGAGGCATCAAGGGATCACCAATTTCGAACTGGAGGGCAGCATGGAGAGTAAAAATTGTAGAGGGAAACCAATAGATGAATACACTAAGCAGATTCAGAAGGATGTAGGCTGCAATAGGTACTGGGAGATGGAGCAGCTTGCACAGGTAGGGTAGCATGGAGAACTGCTTCAAACCAGTTTCAGGACTGAAGACCACAAATATATATATATTCTTGATTTTTGTTACTAAAACATTTAACAAAACATTTATTTTGTAAATCTTGGGTCACATCTACCACATGCATCCCCACTGTTGAAATGAAATGTACTATAATTTAATCGATGTTTAGAGAAGGTAGTTACTAAGAACTTGTATTTGTGAATGACTTTTCCTATTTGAAGCACACACAATTTAGCTACACACTTGTGCTTATTGATGATGTTACTGCCTGTGATAATTAATTTTTTATCATTTTCATAAAGTTGGTTTCTTGTAATTATGTGATATTAAGAACAATGCTGTAAATAACTTGATGTAGTTTACGCTTTTCTGTAATTATGCTCTGAGTGAACTGTTGGTAATGAAGACAAGGTAGTGCTTCGAGACTTTGGGATTAATACACATCTTGTAATGCTGTTACTAGTAACAATTAATATTCAAAGGTAATGGTCAGCAATGATATTTTTATTTCCATAAAATGTTGTTACTGATAAAAGTAACTTGTTACTACGACTAAATATCTTTAACTGTAACTAAGATACTTTTCTCATTAACAATTTAATGAAAATATCATTACTTCTTTTGTTATACATA
This sequence comes from Schistocerca gregaria, assembly GCF_023897955.1. NCBI lineage: Eukaryota > Metazoa > Arthropoda > Insecta > Orthoptera > Acrididae > Schistocerca > Schistocerca gregaria. The sequence goes on from NC_064923.1 coordinate 307,553,822, forward strand.
ACATATTTTGTTGTGAGAATCTCAATGAAATACTTCACTGAGGCTGTCATTGGCACATTTCCTTTCCAAGGCTAAGAGGAGTGGAAAAGGCTGCCAGTCTTGCTTGTGAGATGAAAGAATAGTCGACAGGACCAATTGTGGACCTCTAGTACAGAGATGAGTAGTGGGTCTGCCACCGTGTAGGTAGCAGATTCCTTGACTTGCACCATAGGGTGGTTGGGTTTTGGGTCCTGCTGAATAGGTCAGGGCAGGAGGTAACTATGCGGGTAGCAGGGGCTGTGTGGCATCGACTGGGCAGTTTTTTAGGTTAGAGGGTCCCAGAAAAATGCAAAGAGGGCTTCAGTGACATAGGGTGCGAGCTAATCACAGGAAGAATATAGATACAAGAACCATCGGTGTAACAGTGGTAAACTGTCATAACTGTGTTGGGAAAGTACCAGAGCTCCAAGCACTTATAGAAAGAACTGATTCTCAAATCGTTATAAGCACTGAAAGCTGGCTAAAGGCAAAGATAAGTTCAGCCAAAATTTTGGCAAAGAACCTAACAGTGTTCCAAAAGAATCGGCTAAATGCAGTTGGCAGTGGCATGTTTCTTACTGTTAGAAGTAGTTTATCTTGTCACAAAATTGAAGTAGATAGTTCCTGTGAGTTAGTGTGGGCAGAGGTGATAAATAAGTAATTGGATCCTTTTACCAACCTCCCCATTCATATGACACAATTGCTGAAAAGTTCAAAGAAAACTTGAGATTGATTTCAAACACGTACCAGCCTCATAGAATTATAGTTAGTTGTGACTTTAATTTACCATCAATTTATTGGCAAAAATACATGTTTAATTCTGGAGGTACACCTAAAACTACATCCAAAATTGAGCTAAATGCATTCTCAGAAAATTATTTTGTGCAGTTAGTTCATGAGCCCACCCGACAGTAAACAGTTGTGGAAACACTTAGTAACAAGCAACCCCGAGTTAATAATGAGCATCAAAATGGATACAGGGATTAGTGAACACATGGTTGTTGTTGCAAGACTGAATATTGTAACCCTCAAATCCTCCAAATATAAACGAAAAAATACCTATTCAGAAAATCATATAAAAATTCACTTGACACCTTCCTGAGAGACAATCTCTACTCCTTCCAAATTAAAAATATAGGTGTGTACCAGATGTGGCTTGAATTCAAAGAAATAGTATTCGCAGCAGTCGAGAGATTTATACTAAATAAATTAACAAACCATGGAGCTGATCCACCTTGGTACACAAAACGGGCCAGAACACTGTTGCAGAAACAATGGAAAAAACATGCCAAATTTAAACAGATGCAAAATCTCCAAGGTTAGTGGTCTCTAAAGCTTGAAATTTAGCATGGACTTCAATGTGAGATGCTTATAATAGTTTCCAAAACGAAACTTTGTCTCAAAACCTGGCAGAAAATCCAAAGAGATTCTGGTCATATGTGAAATATGCTAGCAGCAAGACATAATCAATGCCTTCTCTGAATGATAGCAATGGAGATACTATCAAAGACAGTGTTGCTAAAGCAGAGTTACTAAACACAGCCTTCCAAAATGCCTTCCAAAATTGCAGCAGTTAATGTGGAAAAAACACACAAGTTCAGTTTAAATACCGGTCCATCTAACATGGTCTGTAGAAAAGGTATTGAATGTTATTACTGTCACAAAAAGAGACATTTTGAATCTGAGTGCAGAAAACTTTTAGCTAAACTTAATACAAAAACTAATATGTCTGAGCACCAAGCTTTGAATGCAGAACATGTGTGTGTTTTTGCTCCAGCTTGTGAAAACATTTGGTTAGCTGACACTGCTGCATCAAAATATATGACATCACACAAGGAGTGGTTCAAAACATTTAAGCCAATTCAGTCGGATGACTCATTTGGTCAAAGTGGGGACAACTCAATTGTCAAAGAAGAAGGCATTGGATCAATGTAAGTATTGTCATTAGTTGAGGGCAAATAGCAACCTTGCACTTTGGGAAACACATTATATATTTCTAAGCTAAATAACACTTTATTTTCAGTGGGAGCAATCACAAAAAGAGGAATGAAAGTTATTTTTGATGACAAGAGAATGGAATTTCGCAGTTCAGGTCTAATTGTAGCAGGAATTAAGATGGACAATCAGTGTTATCAAATGTTTAAATGTCCAAATTACAGGCAAATGCTGCTTCCTTGAATTCCACCAAGATCTGGCATGAGAGACTTGGGCACATTAATTTCAGTGGTCTCAAGAATATGGCTGATCTGAACTTAATACCTGGTTTCATATGAAAAAAGTTGAAAATCTTCATTGTGAACCATGTCAGTAAGGCAAGGTGAAAAGAAAATCTTTTAATTCAAATTTGGAATCTAGATCAAAAGTTCCTGCTGAATTTAGTCATGCCAATTTGAGTGGATGGATGAGAAAACTGTCTCTTGGAGGTGCACAATTGTACAACATTTTCAAGGATGATTGCACTTCATACAAGTTCATGTATTTTCTTAAAAGTAAACATGATACTTTCCCTATGTTTTTGGAATTTCAGAGACTGATTGAAAGACAAACTGGAAACAAAATCAAAGTTCTGAGAAGTGACACTGGGACTGAATTCATAAATAATTAATTTGAAGATTATTTCAAGCAAAATGGTATAATATATGAGAAAACAAGTCCCTATACATCACAGTAGAATGGCAAATTGAATGAGGAAACAGATTCGTTGCTGAGTGTGCATGTCATATGTTATTAAGTACTTGTCTGACAAATTGTGAGCTGAGGCAGTAAACCGTGCTGCATATATCTTAAATCACTGACCATGTAAGGCAAATGACCATATGAAAAATGGTTTGGAAAACCTCCTTCTCCAGGACGCAAGAGGAAGTGTGCATCAGAAGCATACATACATGTTCCTGATAAATTTAGATCAAAATGGGATAGTAAATCATAGTAACTGATGATTGTTGGCGATGATGGGTATAGTACCAGTTATTACCTCCACAATATCGAGTCAAAGAAAATTACAATCTCCTGCAAAGTCTCTTTCAATGAAGAACAGACCCATAGCTTAAACATAGAACAAAGATATACTGAAGAGGACAATACTGGTGAACAAATGAAAGAAAATCGGAAAGATGTTTGACAAGAATCTGAAGAGGATGATACTGGTGAACAAATGAAAGAAAATCAAAGGATGAATCTGAGAGATCGGTCTCATCTGCGAGCACCTGCTCATTTTTGGTATCAAGATATAGCTTGTTCTGCCATTATCTTTGAATCTCAAACTTTTGAAGAAGAAATGGCATCAAAAGAGCCACCAAGTAGAAACAAGCAATGACATCCTTGAAGAAGAGCAAAGCTTGGGATCTAGTAACATTACCACACAACTGCAAGGCAGTTGGATGTAAGTGGGTCTATCATGTGAAGCAGAATTCTGAGGGAATAATGGACCACTTTAAAGCTAGATTATGTGCAAAAGGTTATTCACAACAAGAGGACATAGATTATGAAGAGACATTCTCTCCTGTGGTCCGATATGATTCAATGTGCTTGGAGTGTTTGTGATATTCTGTGTTTTTAATCAGGCAAATAGAACACACCAAAAGGTTTTGTTGTAGAAGGCTCAAATAATGTTTGAAAACTAAAGAAGAGTCTATATGGACTCCAACAATCACCTTATTGCTGGAATAAAAAATTTGTACAATTTCTGACAATGTTTGGCTTTTTGCAACTAAATGCAGACAAATGTGTTTTACATACTTTAACAGATGACACTGATGTTTATCTGGCACTTTTGTGGATGAATGGCTTGCTTATTTGTAAGCCTCCAAAAATACTGGAAAATGTTTTGACAGCACTGAGATCAATGTTTGAAATTACCATGGGTGACAGAAAATACTTCTGTGGATTGGAAATTGAACACAGCCCTTCTACAAAAGAAATCTATATAGACTAGCAAAGATACATCAACTGTTTACTTCAGAAGTTCAACATGGATTATTCAAAACCAAACTCCACTCCTTTTGATATTGCAACCATAATGCACAGTGGGCAGTCTACTGCAAACCAACATGGGGTAAAGGAGATGGAAAGCAAATCTTATTGGCAGGCAGTTGGCAGCTTAATGTTTGCAGCAACTGTCTCATGGCCAGACAGCATGTTTGCTGTGGGCATGGCAAGTGATAATCCGGGTCTTGATCATTGGCATGCTGTTAAAAGGACTATGAAGCATCTGCAGGGGACCAGGGACCTGACCATAAGGAACAAAACTGACTCTACTGGACTGGTGGTCTACTCAGATGCCGGCTTTGCTGGTGACTGTGACACTCGTCGGTCAACAACAGGCTATGTGAGATTGTTAGCAGGTGTGCTTGTGACACGGTGTTCACATCGGCAGAAAAGTGTAAGCAGATCAACAACAGAGGCCAAATACATAGCAGCTTCAGATGCTGCTACTGAAGTTGTTTGGTTGCATAGTTTTCTCAGTGAACATGGTTTTCAGTCAGACAAACCAACAACACTCCATGTTGACAATCAAAGTGCTATTTGCCTGACTAAAAACACAGAATATCACAAACACTCCAAGCACATTGACATTAAATACCATTATATATGTGAACATGTTGAAAATTATGAGATTGAAGCCTATTATGTTTATTCCAATAAACAGTTGCCAGACTTATTCACAAAACCTTTAACTAGAGACAAATTCATATCAAACAGAAAAGTTCTGTCATGATCTCAAAACAAATTCAATAAAACAAGAATGGGAGTGTTGGCAGCAGTTAGTTTGCTGTATTGAGTTTTCTTTAGTGGCTTCTTTTTCAGTTTTCGTGGTATGATTGCACCAGATATTTATGTTCATTCTGTGTGCAGCCATGTTCTGTGACATTATAAACTTATATCTTTGTTCTTTTTTGTTGTTGTTATGGTTACAGTGTAACTTTTGTTGCAATAAAGAAAGGAACAATAAGTTATTTTTACTCTAGTATACTGTATTTCGCTCTGTGATTTTCTGCCAAATGTAATTAAAGACATCAATATTCCAGAATTCAAATCAAGAATAGCTGCCAACACAAGTAACACACAAGCAGATATCCTTGGAGTAGTGAAACAGCTTAAATCAATAAAAACAGGTCATCTGGTCCAGACTATATACCAATTAGGTTCCTCATGCAGTAGCTTCACACTTGACAATCATATACAACCATTCGTTCAACGAAAGAACTGTACCCTAAGACTGGAAAGTTCCACAGGTCACGCCAATATTCAAGAAAGGTAGTAGAAGCAATCCACTAAATTACAGGCCCATATCATTAACATTGATATGCTGTAGGATTTTGGAACATATATTGTGATCGAACATTTTGAATTACCTCAGAGAAAATGGTCTATAGACACACAATCAACACGGATTTAAAAAACATCATTTTTGTGACACACAACTAGCTCTTTACTCGCATGAAGTGTTGAGTGCTACTGACAAGGGATTTGTAATTGATTCTGTATTTTTGGATTTCTGAGAGGTCTTTTACACTGTACCACACAAGCGGCTTGTAGTGAAATTGTGTGCTTATGGAAGATCATCTCAGTTACGTGACTGGATTCATGATTTCCTGTCAGAGAGGACACAGTTCGTAGTAACTGATGGAAAGTCATCAAGCAGAACAGAGGTGATTTCTGGCATTCCACAAGGTAGTGTTATAGGCCCTTTGCTGTTCCTTGTCTATATAAATGATTTGGGAGATAATCTGAGCAGCCATCTTTAGTTGTTTGCAAATGACACAGTCATTTATTGACTAGTAAAGTCATCAGAAGAATAAAACAAACTGCAAAATGATGTAGAAGAGATATCTGTATGGTGCGAAAATTGGCACATGACCCTAAATAATGAAAAGTGTGAGTTCATCCACAGGAGTACTAAAAGAAATCCATTAAACTTCAGTTACATGATAAATCAGGGCACATTAAAGACTGTAAATTCAACTAAATACGTAGGAATTACAATTATTAACAACTTACTTTGGAAGGAACATATAGAAAATGTTATGGGGTAGGCTAACCAAAGACTGCATTTTATTGGCATGGTACTCAGAAAATGTAACAGACCTGCTAAGGAGACTGCCTACACTAACTGTGTCTGTCCTCTTTTAGAATACTGTTGTGCAGTGTGGGATCCTTACCAGACAAGATTGATGGAGTACATCAAAAAAGTTCAGAGAAGAGCTGCTTGTTTTGTATTACCATGAAACAGGGATCAGAATGTCACTGAAATGATACAGGATTTGGGATGGACATAATTACAACGAAGGTGTTTTTCGCTGAAGAGGAATCTTCTCATGAAGTTCCAGTCACCAACTTTCTCCTCTGAATGTGAAAACATTTTGTTGATGCTGACCTACATAGGGAGAAGCATTCACAATAATAAAATAAGGGAAATAAGAGCTTGTACTGAAATATATAGGTGTTTGTTCTTTCCACACACAATACCAGATCAGAATAATAGAGAACTGTCAAGGTGCGTTAATGCACCCTCTTTCAGGCACTTAAATGTGGTTTGCCGAGTATTCATGTAAATGTAGATGTAGATGAAAGCAGAGATAAATACCTTACCTTAACAGCATTTTGTTTCTGTGCGTGCTTCACCGTCTTTTACCTCCTGACATCACTTGCTCACCAATATGTCTTGCTACTTATTAAGTGTTGTCACATGTGCATAATATTATAAAATATAAATAAAATGACTCATATCTGAATTATATTTTTTAGTGCTGTTATTGTGTTTAGTTCTTGTTCATTCATCCATCACATTTTTATGAAGGAAGCAGACACATACTTGTCCAGCTTTGCTGAAGTGTTTCAGTTTTCGATGTCAGATGGACAAAATGATACCTTCCTTTGAAAGCTGTGCACTGATGAGAGAAGAATACAAAACAGTTGGAGCTCCACGGCAAACTTATTAAGTGACATGCAGGTAAGTTGTTTGTTTGCTGTCAGCATTATGTATTCAAATAAAAATGTGATTGATAGCATTATTTTATTTAGATAGGAAATATTCTCAATATTTAAAACTATAAACCTGAAAAAGCTAACATACTGAATTCTCACTTTAGATTAGAACTAATACCCATATTCTGTAAAACAAATAAAAAATGAAGTGGAAGACATGAGAATAATGTCCAGCAGTACCATAACAGGTTCAACCTCAAAACAAACAACACTTAACTCTTGAGGCAACTCTTCAACTTCACAATACATAACCCAAAGTATGGTTGACAAAAGAGTAATGAACTCAATCCTAGATGTTGTTCAGCCATGCCTCATAGCAAACAAGCCATCATTTGAAGATCAAGATTTGATACATCTGCTTTGCTAAAGTCTTTGCCAGCTGTATCAAGAAAAACAGTCAGTAAAAGATTAAAAAAGGAATTTGAGAGGATTAAAAATCAAATCCAAAGTGAACTTGAGAACATAGAAGTGGTGGCAACTACCAACAATGTATTGAGTAACAGCAGGAGTTCCTCATAAATAATTGCATTACATTTATCATTTTACATGGACAGCTTGGAAAGGAGTCTCTGGGATGTTGAAAGAGTCAAAGTGTTATATATATTCACCAGATCTCCAGTTGCTTTCTAGTTCACCTTATCTCTCCCCGTATGTTTTTATTTTCATTTTCATTTCAGCCTCATGTTACACTTTCCACCTTCTAATACCATGTCACTCTCACAACATCCCCACAACGCCCCCATTAAGTTTTATTTACATTCCCTCTGCAAACATGCCTTCGCCCTAGCCAGATTACACTCCTATATTTTATTTACTCAGGCTTGTCTGACATTTGGCATTACCCCCAAAGGCCTCTCACTTAAAGTTCCCATCTCTGGCTGTAACCCTTCTTTCCATCAGTCCCTATACCAGTCCCAAACTGAACAATCCATTGCCCTCACCCACCTAATCCTTCACCTACACATCAACTCAGCCAATGAACACACCCGTCAACTCCTATCCTTAATAAAAGTCCTCAATCTTTCCTCTCCCACATCCACACCGGCTGTTCAGAGCATCCTCCTACAAGCCAACCACAAATTAGAACAGCATGCCACACTCCACCTCAAAAAACTATCCAATCTCCTGGTTTCCCACCTCCGCAAAGGCAACTCACTCACCCTTCACAACCTTTCCAGCAAACCTCAACCTCATCTTATTGCACACAGACCCAATCTCTCCCATCTACTCAATCTCCCACTTCCAGCTCCATTCTCCCCAAAACCTCAAAATTCTAAACAATATAATCTGGAACCTCAACACCCTAATTCAGTAGTTAACCTTTCCTCCAAACCTCTCTCCAAATCCGAAACCTCTGTTCTATCCAAAGGCCTCACCTTCAGCCCTACTCCCAGATTCAACCAAACAGCCCTCGTCAAAGATTTACTGTCCTACACTTGTACTCTGTGAAGAAAAATGATCCTAATCCTACTCCTAATGATCCAACTCCTCAAGACACTATCCAAATTGAACCCTGCCTGGAACAGTTCCATCCTCCGTCACAGCAGGACCCACCTCCTCTTCCTCAAAATCACCCTCTCCATACCTTCCAGGAATTTCTCACTTCCAGCCTTGCCTCTTAGTCCTTCTTAAAAAAACCTTAATCCTACTCCCAACATCACCACTGCTGAAGCTCAGGCTATCCGTGATCTAAAGGCTGACCGATCCATTGTCTTTCTTCTGGCAGACAAGGGTTCCATGACCGTGGTACTTTATCATCGGGAGTATGTGGCTGAGGGACGACATCAGCTTTCAGACAACACCACATATAAAGTTTGCCAAGGTAATCCCATTCCTGATGTCCAAGCAGAGCTTCAAAGAATCCTCAGAACCTTAGGCCCCCTACAAAACCCTTCACCTGACTCCATCAACCTCCTGACCCCACCGACACGCCGCACTACATTCTACCTTCTCCCTAAAATTCACAAACCCAATCATCCCGGCTGCCCCATTGTAGCTGGTTATCAAGCTCCCACAGATCGTATCTCTGCCTACGTAGATCAACATCTTCAACCCATTAAATGCGGTCTCCCATCCTTCATCAAAGACACCAACCACTTTCTTGAATGCCTGGAATCCTTATCCAATCTGTTACCCCTGGAAACCATCCTTGTAACTATTGATGCCACTTCCTTATACACAAATATTCCACATATCCAGGGCCTCACTGCGATGGAGCACTTTCTTTCACGCCGATCACCTGCCACCCTACCTAAAACCTCTTTCCTCATTACCTTAGCCAGCTTCATCCTGACTCACAACTTCTTCACTTTCGAAGGCCAGACATACCAACAATTAAAGGGAACAGCCATGGGTACAGGATGGCCCCCTCATACGCCAACCTATTCATGGGTCGCTTAGAGGAAGCCTTCTTGGTTACCCAGGCCTGCCAACCCAAAGTTTGGTACAAATTTATTGATGACATCTTCATGATCTGGACTCACAGTGAAGAAGAACTCCAGAATTTCCTCTCCAACCTCAACTCCTTTGGTTCCATAAGATTCACCTGGTCCTACTCCAAATCCCGTGCCACTGTCCTTGATGTTGACCTCCATCTGTCCAATGGCCAGCTTCACACATCCGTCCACATCAAACCCCACTTCCTCATCCCCTCAAAACCAGAACCTCGCACAGAAGAGCCCAAAATGTGCCCCACTTGTGACAGGATACTTTCCGCGACTGGATATGACTCTGAATGTGGCTCTCCAGCAGGGATACGACTTCCTCAAATCCTGCCCTGAAATGAGATCCACTCTTCATGAAATCCTCCCCACTCCACCAAGAGTGTCTTTCCGCCGTCCACCTAACCTTCATAACCTCTTGGTACATCCCTATGAAATCCCCAAACCACCTTCCCTACCCTCTGGCTCCTACCCTGGTAACTGCCCCCGGTGTAAAAACTGTCCCATGCACTCTCCCACCACCACCTACTCCAGTCCTGTAACCCGGAAGGTGTACACGATCAAAGGCAGAGCCACGTGTGAAAGCACCAACGTGATTTACCAACTGACCTGCCTACACTGTGAAGCTTTCTATGTTGGAATGACCAGCAACAAACTGTCCATTCACATGAATGGACACAGGCAGACAGTGTTTGTTGGTAATGAGGATCACCCTGTGGCTAAACATGCCTTGGTGCATGGCCAGCACATCTTGGCACAGTGTTACACCGTCCATGTTATCTGGATACTTCCCACTAACACCAACCTGTCAGAACTCTGGAGGTGAGAACTTGCCCTTCAGTACATCCTCTCTTCTCGTTACCCACCAGGCCTCAACCACCGCTAATTTCAAGTTGCCGCTGCTCATACCTCACCTGTCATTCAACAACATCTTTACCTCTATAATTCCACCTCGACAGACATCTCTGCCCAAACTCTTTGTCTTTACAAATGTATGCTTGTGTCTGTGTATGTGCAGATGGATATGTGTGTCTGTGCGAGTGTGTACCTGTCCTTTTTTCCTCCTAAGGTATGTCTTTCCACTCCCGAGATTGGAATGACTCCTTACCCTCTCCCTTAAAACCCACATCCTTTCATCTTTCCCTTCCCTTCCCTCTTTCCTGACAAAGCATTCGTTGGTTGTGAAAGCTTGAATTTTGTGTGTATGTTTGTGTTTGTTTGTGTGTCTATCGACATGCCAGTGCTTTCGTTTGGTAAGTCACATCATCTTTGTTTTTAGATATATTTTTCCCACGTGGAATGTTTCCCTCTATTATATATATATATATATATATATATATATATATATATATATATATATATATATGTGTGTGTGTGTGTATATATGTATGTATATATATATATATATACACTTCGACTCTTTCCACGTCCCATATATATATTTACTGACAAATAAGAAATTGATGACAATTATGATGATTTAAAATTTATAAATGCCTTCAATATATTTGAATCAGTAAGTGAAGCAAAGTACTGAAGAAGAGATATTATCGGCTCCACACCAATTCTGTGTAAGTTCTACATTAAATGTTATTTCTGTGGAAGATTATGAACATTGAAGATAAGACATTAAACAAAAATAATCGAAGAACTCCATGACAAAATACCCCAATCTTTGCAACATACAGAATCAGCCAACAAAAGTTGCAGGCCACATCAAAAACAGTTCTGGTGTCTGTTTGTTCATGGCCATAAGGCTGTTCAACAGATCTGCAAATTGATGGATAGTGACAAAAAATTTTTTGACAGTGGTATGGAATTTTGTTCATTGCCAAGACTAGCACATGGAGAAGCTATTTTCCTGAGAGAATACTGTTAAATAATGAATACACTGACACAGGATCTGAACGCGCTATAAGGTGAACACAACATGTTCATGGGTTTTCTTCTGCAGTGTATATAAATAATGCTGTTAGTGGTACCGGAAATGGTGCTACAGGGAATTCATGCTAGATATTGGGATATCTGACCTTTCACCCCAAAATGAAACTCCTGGCTGTTCAGCAAGCAGTGTAGCTATATTGCTTTTGTATCAGATTTCATGAGTATTTTCAATGGGTGTTTCCCCTTCACAACAAATGTAGTAAAACAATCTCATGAATAGCTGAAGATATCAGAATCTCTAGTATTAGAAAGAAGAGACTACACACGGATGCTAAAAAGGATGGTGTGAAGTTTGTCATCTATGTAAATAAATACAAAAAAACATGTGGCAAAGTAGTAACACAAACTGGCAAACAGTAAATACATCTCAAATGCCATAAATAAATCAAAAGCTGTTCAGGCTGAAATAGGTGCTGAGAAAATGAATCATTTTAACCTTACATTAGAAATTAATAGGTACACTGTTATGAACTCTAGACAGATTTGTGAATGATGCAACAGGTAATTCATGACTTCAAGCAAAATAGATTATTGCTTTCCTCCTCGCATAAATCGTACTGTAATATAACACAGACTGAGAGAACTTAAATTTACTTCTGTATCTTGCCATGAAATGGCTAGAATTAAAAAATCTTTAGAAAATCTTAAATCTGTTGGTTGGATGAAATTCCCACAAAAATAATATGGGCAGGATGTGATAATATTGCACCCTAACTCTACCACATTGTAACTAAATCATTTGATGAGGTATGCTTTCCAGGGAGGCTGAAACATGTGGAAGTTTGATCTACCTACATAAAGGGCAGACTGCTAATATCAGTGCTATCATTTTTTTCTAAAATATTTGAGTGAACAGTTTGCAATCAATTAGGAAAGTATAACAAAACTCGTAACACTATTATTGATAATCAATATGCATTTAGAAATGGGTTAAGCCCTGTGCACATAGTTACTGAACTGATCACTGAAATAAGCCAATGCCTTGACAACAAGCAATGTGTATCTGATATCTTTTGTGAAACTGGACCTTACAAAAACACAAATTGCACATTTCAGGACCAAACATATTGCTGAACATATGTCACAGTTAAGTTATGAGGGCATAGAACTGTCATGTACTGATCACATAGATTGCTTAGTGTTCCGATTAACAGTTTTGTTTATGAAATGAGGGTTCAAAATAAACTAACTCAATCAGCTGTTAAAATTATTTATCATCCACATTTTATATCAGTTGTAAGAAATGGCATAATTTTTTAGAGTGTTGCAAAAGCAAACCTCCTCAGTGTTCAAGCTACAGAAGGATATCATCACAGGTAGGATGGGAACAAACAATAAGCAGTCATGCAAACTTCTATTCTTAAACCTTGACTTAGTGGCAGTTACTTCTATGTTTTTAGATGAAATACTCCTCTTTGAGCTAAAACACCTGCATCTTTTCAGAGAAGATACTGTACTTTGAAACATGTTTATGAAACAGGACATGGATCAGATTACTTCTTATGTTCTCATATGCATAGCTTATTTGAAAGCACCCCATATTATGTAGCTTTGAAGGTCAGCACTGAAATAGGGCCTAAGTTCAAGAACTGAAAGGTAGAAACCATAGAGGCAAACATTGAAAAATCTATGAGAGGTACAAGAAGGGTGTGATGGATGTGAGTTTGTACAGAGGAGCAGATGCAGACCCAGACCACTTCCTAGTCATAGCCAAATTATGGTTACAGCTGTGCTACAACATGAAAAAGAACAACATGGCCAAGAGAAAGTTTGATATTGAGAAGCTTAAAGATCCAGAGATATGCCAGCAGTATAACATTGAAGAGTGTAACAAGTTTGAAGATTGGCCACAGACCATGCTGATGAAATAAGTGTTAACAAGCAATGGGAAGAAGTAAGGACCTCTGCCACTGAAGCACCTGAAGAAATTCTAGGAGAGAAAAAGCTAACAACAAGAAGAAATGGTTCAATGAAACATGTGAACAAGCTGTGAAGGCCAGGAAGAGTGCAAGGGTGGTGCATAGCTGGATAGACAATGTGTGGTACAACAGGAAGCACTCAAGACCATAAGAAGAGAAACAAATAGGATTCTGAGAACAGAAAAGAGAAAGTTCATGAAGAACGTGATTGAGGAAGGGTGAAGGAGAAGCCACAAACATTCAAGTGACTCAACAAGGTGTAGAAAGAGCAATGAGGAAATTAAAGAATAAGGCACCAGAAAAGGATAGGATAACAGCAGAGATGTTGAAGGCAGGAGGAGAAACAGTTCAATTTCATAAAAGAAATATGGGAACAAGAGGAAATCCCAGACGAGTGGAAATCAGCTGCCATTATCCCACTGCATAAAAAGAACAGTAATAGAAATTGTAACAACTACAGAGGCATTTCTCTCCTAAGTGTGCCTTACAAAGTTCTACTTGAAAAACTTAAGCCATTTTCAAAAGATATTGTAGGAGAGTACCAGGCAGGGTTCCAGTAAGGACGATCGACCATTGATCAAATTTTCACCATGAGGCAAATCTGGGAAAAGTGCTGGGAATTCAACCATCGATTTCTGGTGACATTCATGGACTTCTCAAAGGCTTATGACAGTATCCACAGATAAGTATGTACAACATCCAGAGAGATCGTGGTATAGTAATACAGTTAATAAATATGGTCAAGGTGTGCACATTGGAGACAACAGCCAAAGTCAAATACCAAGGGGAGCTGTCCAAGGAATTCCATATCAGAATGGGTGTGAGACAAGGTGATGTTATTTCACAACTGTTATTTAATCTGTTCCTAGAGAAAGCAATCCGAGAAATGAAAAGAGAAAACAAGGGGGTAACACTAAATGGAAGGACAGATTTAGTGGCTTATGCAGATGACATTGCAGTTCTAGCAAAATCAGAGGAAGAGATGGCAGAAAATGTAGAGGGCCAAGTGCAAAATGCAAGTAAGATCGGTTTATGGATTAATCAGAAAAGACCGAGGTAATGGAGGTATCAAGAGAAACCCGTAATGACATCCCATTACAGGTAGGGATATGGAAAATTGCTAAAGTGGAAAATTTTAAATAGTACATGGTTCAACAGGCAAAATAATTTAAAACAGGAAATAATGTATTGTGAATGGGTCTAAAACTTATTCCAGTCTAAAGCAGATAATGCCATGTAAGAATATGTCAATTAAGACCAAACTTAAAGCATGCAATGCCATGATAGTGCCAGTATTGTATGGGACAGAAAGCTTAAGCCCAACAAAGAAGCATAAAGAAAACTTGTTGGTCTTTGAAAGAGAAATTATGAGAAGGATCTTTGGACCTTTCCAGGAAGGGAGCTTGTAGAGACGGAGAAAACGCCAAGAACTGTTGAGCTAATGGGGCAACCGAAAATCGTTCAAAAACTGAAAGTGCGGAGAATAAGCTTGGCAGGCCACATTGCTAGGAGAGCAGACACCTCTCAGGCAAAAGCAGTACTTATGGGAATACCTGGTACCTATCCACTCAGAAGACCCAGGAAGTGATGGGAGGATGAGCTACAGAATGACCTTTGCCAGCTAGGAGTCCGAGACAACTGGATCCAAAGTGCACAAGATCACCATCTATGGAGGAGCATTGTGAAGTCAGCACATGATCTACAGGGTCCTCAATCAGTGATTTGATGATAATGATGATGATGATGAAATGATATTACAGCACAGAAGATTTTATGAATGAGGAAGAGAAGTAGCAGATAATAAATTTTTGATTTGTTCTTTGTTTTTCTATGTTATAATCTCATTTTTTGTGTGTGTATGTGTGTGTTTCTTTTAATGTAGCTATGTGTTTTTTTCATATATGACCATATTTATATACTATAGAAACAAAAAGTGAAAAATAGTTAGAAAAAACAGATTGGAAAAATTTAAGAAAGAGAAAGGAACATAATAAGTATTAACAATTATTTAGCTTTTTATGTTGTAACATGCTTGGTGTGCACGTACCACATTTCTTTTAATGTATGTTGATTTTATATGTACCTTTGTAGATGTACAGCTGTAATCATTGATGAGTCACCAATGTTTCTATCAAATGATTGTATATAACATGTCATGTGACAATATAGATTATATTCTATCTTATTCTCTATTATACTGCTTGGAAATGAAAGCTGAATAACTTATCCATAAACTGACACTGTGCAGATTTCTGCTTGATGTGGAGTTGCAGAACAGGTGCGAACATGCATTTGAAAATACAGATTTAATTTGGTCTGTGTGTGCTTCCACCCAAAATTTAGAACTACTCGGATGGATCAACCACATACATGTGTAGCCAAGGGTTTTATGGTGGAAACTGTGCTGTTAACAAAGGCCATAAGAGACACTGCCAGGGAAGAAGCAGAAGTACTCAAGGAAGAGGCAGTGCCTTTATCTGCTTTGGGAGGCAAAATACACTTACCCATCATGCGCAACAGGAACTTGAACAGTTTTTATTAAACTGTTCAACGCACACGCAGCACAGGTCTTCAATGTGTTTCCCACAATCAAGGCCCCCTTCAGTACTTATAATACAGGTGCAGCAACTACTGCAGCTGTAGAGAGAGTTATTAGTATAGGGGGTATTATTCTGAGGGGAATGGGTGGAGGGGTGGGGGGAGGGCTAATTGGGGGACAAAACATTTGAAAAACATCTTTTGCTGACAATGGATGAGCAGTTCAACTGAGAGAGAAAGAGTTGTAGACAATGTATTTAATTATTGATTAACATTAATGGTTATCTCCTTTCTACATGAACAGGGTTGTAACATGCTTGGTGTACATGTGTACCACCTCCTTTTAATTTATGTTGTCTTTATATATACCTTTGTAGACGTGCAGCTGTAATCATTGATGGGTCACCAATTTATTTAAAGATGAGTTGCAATTACAATTTTTAAAAGTATCTGTAATGATAGCTGAAACCAATGCTGTTACTTTTGATGTGTAGTAACTATAAAAGTGACTAAGTTACCTTTCCAGGGAAGTAACTTTAACTACAACGTAGTAGCTTTAAACAAATAACTTTCCAAGCTCTGGGTACTTCAGAGACTATCAGGTGAGTTGAGATGTAAAGTGCCTGAGCAAAATTAATGAGAAGTGGGACAAAAGCTGGTGAATCTTCACACCCCTGAAGGCTGGACATGTTTACGAGTTCTTTCAGTGAAAGGTGATCTGCTGTGAGACATTTATAAAAAATTAATACTTTCTGTATTTTAAACAAATTATCATATGTGGACTCTGAGAAATGAAAACTAGCAGTAATATGATACAACATAACTGAAAGATATATACATAAAATATTGTTGTTAGTACAGTTTTATGAATTCTTTTAACTAATGGCAATTAAAGCATTTTCGTCAACTGACTTGTAAGGAAAACATACTCTACCACTAAGTAACTTAAATTTTATACCAGTGTCTATATAATAAGATTAATTCATTAGTTATTGTCAACTACTTTATCTCACAAACAGAAAAACACATTAGAATTACATTGTGTAAGAAATGTTCTACTCTGATTCAAGCATGTCTTGGTAGAATCTCACCCATATGTGTGATACTTTGATGGGATGGTACATCATGCAGAAGAATGAGACAATATATTAAGAACAGATTGATACCACCTTTGTCACAAACTGCAGTACCTCTACATGGTGAATGTGAAATGAATGTAGAAAACGTGAGGCTTGATAGAGTGGGTCAGAACACACACATTTCACATAGTAACCCGCATCTGTATCCCTTAGCATATGGAGGTAGGAGTCATTGAACAATGTTGTGCACTGCCAGAGGGTAAGGACACAAGATTTCAATGTATTTGTGACATCAAGATAAAAGAAACATCCCGTTAAGTTTTATAACCTTTATTTGCAACACTGTTGTCAACAGCTGTGGATATTCCAGGCAGGACAACGCTATGGGCTTTTTGCTTCATACTGGTACATTAATGCATTGCTGCTGGCTGGGCAAACGCATGTTTGGTATGTGTTGCATAGAGGGCAGCACGTGTGCACACTGTGGAGTCTGTTTTGCCATGGGTCAGTCTGTATTCAAACAGGGACACTCTCATGTCTGTTACTATGTGGAGCAGACAGGAAATGGAGTGGTAATCTTGCGAGGGCATGGCTTGGCAGATGTACACTGTGCTTATGGGGCAGTGGATGGGAATGATCATTCTGCCCAACGTTTATATGGTCAGCTCTTCCCTAATCACTGAGTGCCATACCCACACACATTTACTCTCATCCACATTCCCCATGAGAAACAGGTTCTGGCTGCTGTGCCCAAGTGGTTCTAGGCACTTCAGTCCGGAACCGCACTGCTGCTACAGTCACAGGTTCGAATCCTGCATCGGGCATGGATGTGTGTGATGTTCTTAGGTTAGTTAGGTTTAAGTAGTTCTATGTCTAGGGGACTGGTGACCTCAGATGTTAAGTCCCATAGTGCTTAGAGCCATTTGAACCGGTTTTTTTTTTTTTTTTTTTTTTTTAGAAACAGGTTTACTTGAGGTACGTTTCCCAATGGCATGTTCTCTTAACTGCACATGTGCGTTTAAGGCCTACTTTGAAACCAGGTGCATTCATTTTGTGTTACAAGTGCAAAGGCCTGATGGATGTGGTTGTCAATCCACAGTGCATACACCAGGGCTTGAAGAGGAGGCATTAGCATTGCTGGTAAACACACCTTCAACAAACTCACAGCATGTTACACAACAAAAGGATGTAAGCCATTCCACAATTTGGCGTGTGTGTCATGATGATGATTTGCACTCCTACCGCTTGCAGAAATTTCACATCCTTAACCCAGATGATTTTCCACATCAAATTAAGTTCTGCCATTAGTTTTTTTCAAACGTGTGCGATTCAGCCAGACTTTCCAAACTGTGTACTTTTTACAGATGAGGCATCCTTTACATGAGAAGGTTTGTTCAAAAGCCAGCTTCAGCACATTTGCGCACGGGGAAAATCCACATGTCACACACGGTTGTGGTCACCAAGACTGCTACGCTGTCAACATTTGGACTGGCTTGGTAGGCGATAATCTGGTCGGCACATTCAAGTTCCCCCGACGACTGAACGCAGACAGATGCTTAATCTTTTCTTTGAGAAACTCTGCCAAAGTTGGAACATTTTCCATTCAATGTGCGAGAACGAATGTGGTACCAACACGATGGTTCCCCGGTGCACTTCACACATGCAGGGCGAATACATTTGGCTGAAACCTTTGGTGAGAACTGTCTAGGAGTGGCGGGATGCTTGCACGGCCTGCACGATCCCCCAGCTTGACGGCCATTGAATTTTTCTTCTGTAGCCACCTGAAATCTGTTGTCTATGGAACAACCCATCGAGACTAATGAAAAGCTCATAGCATGCAATACGGCAGTCTCCAATGCAATCTCCACTTTGCCAGGAATGTTTGAAAGAGCGCAACAGTCACTCCAGTCTCGTTGCACAGCGTGCATTCAAGCAGGTGGGCATAGTATCGAGCAATTTTTTGTAACTGTTTTCAAATAAATATTATAAAACTTCACTCTGACTTCTCACTTATCTTGATGCCACAAATACACTACTGGCCATTAAAATTGCTACACCACGAAGATGACGTGCTACAGACACGAAATTTAACCGACAGGAAGAAGATGCTGTGGTATGTAAATGATTAGGTTTTCAGTGCATTCACACCTACAGCGTGCTGACATGAGGGAAGTCTCCAACCGATTTCTCATACACAAACAGCAGTTGACCGGCGTTGCCTGGTGAAACGTCGTTGTGATGCCTCGTGTAAGGAGGAGAAATGCCTACCATCACGTTTCCGACTTTGATAAAGGTCGGATTGTAGCCTATCGCGATTGCGGTTTATCGTATCGCGACATTGCTACTAGCGTTGGTTGAGATCCAATGACTATTAGCAGAATATGGAATCGGTGGAGCAGGAGGGTAATACGGAACGCCGTGCTGAATCCCAACGGCCTCGTATCACTAGTAGTCGAGATGACAGGCATCTTATCCGCATGGCTGTAACGGATCGTATAGCCACGTCTCGACCCCTGAGTCAACAGATGGGGACATTTGAAAGACAAAAACCATCTCCACAAACAGTTCGACGACGTTTGCAGGAGTATGGACTATCAGCTCAGAGACCATGGCAGCGGTTACCCTTGACGCTGCATCACAGACAGGAGTGCCTGCGATGGTGTACTCGACGACTAACCTGGGTGCACGAATGGCAAAACGTAATTTTTCGGATGAATCTAGGTTCTGTTTACAGCATCATGATGGTCACATCCGTGTTTGACGACATCACGGTGAACGCACACTGGAAGTGTGTATTCGTCATCGCCATGCTGGCGTATCACCCAGTGTGATGGTATAGGGTGCCATGGGTTACACATATCGGTCACCTCTTGTTCGCATTGACGGCACTTTGAACAATGGACGTTACAGTTCAAATGTGTTACGACCTGTGGCTCTAACCTTCATTGGATCCCTGCGAAACCCTTCATATCAGCAGGATAATGCACGATCACATGTTGCAGGTCCTGTACAGGCCTTTCTGGATACAGAAAATATTCGACTGCTGCCTGGCCAGTGCATTCTCCAGATCTCTCACTAACTTAAAATGTCTGGTCAGTGGTGGCCGAGCAACTGGCTCGTCACAATATGCCTGTTAATACTCTTTATGAACTGTGGTATCGTGTTAAAGCTGCATGGGCAGCTGTACCTGTACATATCATCCAAGCTCTGTTTGACTCAATGCCCAGGCATATCGAGGCCATTATTATGGCTAGAGGTGGTTGTTCTGGATACTGATTTCTCAGGAACTATGCACCCAAATTGCGTGAAAATGTAATCACATGTCAGTTCTAGTACAATGTATTTGTCCAATGAATACCCGTTTATCATCTGCATTTCTTCTTCGTGTAGCAATCTTAATGTCCAGTAGTGTACATTGATAACGTTGCCCTACTCGGATGTCATGTTGTGTGCCTACCCTCCGTGCGGCGCGTGAAGCTGCTTAACGACGCCAAGTACCGTACGCTAAGGAATGCGGACATAGGTTGTTATGTCAAATATGCGTGATATGACCCACTCTACCAGCGCTCTCGTTTTCTGCATTCATTTTAGACACACCCTACCTAACTTGCTGCACATGTAAAGTACATTCCATTTGTACGTTTTGTATCAGCGTCACCGTCATGAAGGACATACTTTATGGTGTAATTCACCGCTTGGAACTTAATCTGATTGTGATTATGCAAATATAGTATCATAAAGATATTTAGTAGTTTCATAACATAAACAAACAGTGATTTTGTAATACATCTATTTCACAGGAGAGAAAGCAAAAACTGTATGTGAGATATGCAACAAAATAATGCTGAAAACTTGTTAACACTGCAAGTTACCTTGTAATTAGAATGCAGTTAACAAATAAACCGATGAAATTGCTTACAGAGAGAATTTCATGCAATTACGATGTGAAAACGTAATTATACCGAATTACTGACTATTTAAACTTATTACCTCAGTTTGTCAAGACAAATTTTGTAGCCATGTTTTAAACAGGAAAGTTTTTTTTTTTTTTTTTTTTCTTTTTTTAAGCATTACACCAACCGTTTATCGAAAAGCAAATACGAATGTTAGGTTAAGTATCACGAGTGTTCCCAGAACCATCGGAATATTGTACTATGATATATGAATTCAGCATCCACATTGTAATTTGGAAAGGGCAGCCTTAAAGAGAGACTTTAAGTGCTCCTGGTGTGATGCTGTCTACAAGTATCATCCACTCCTGAGCCTGAAAATTGCTCGTAATTAATCCTATATTTTGGCATAGTGAAAAGTCAACAATAAGTTTTAAATACCCAACTATCGAACGACGTTATTTGTCTCCCCTGCGGATTCTGTTGCAAGTGTTCGATTTTTCAATGGATGAGGATTAATATGCGACCCTGTTAAGGGTCAAACTAAGAGGATGCAAAGCTACAGTTCTTTATACATTATAACATGTTGGTTCAAGCATCTCTTGTTTTGACTTATCTCATGTATCAGCGCTGCTTCCCACGTTTTCGAAACTAGTATTAGCATGTCTTCTTGTAAAGATTAATTACTGGTACACAAGTAATTTATACGAACCTAATCTTGTTGTATGGAAGTGAAACATGGACGATAAATAGTTTAGACAAGAAGAAAATAGAAGCTTTCGAAATGTGGTGCTACAGAAGAATGCTGAATATTCGATGGGTAGATCACATAACTAATGGGGAGGTATTGAATAGAATTGGGGAGAAGAGGAGCTTGTGGCACGACTAGAAGAAGGGATCGGTTGGTAGGACATGTTCTGAGGCATCGAGGGTTCACCAATTTAGCATTGGAGGGCAGCGCGGAGGGTAAACATCGTATAGGGAGACCGAGAGATGAATGCACTAAGCACATTCAGAAGGATGTAGGCTGCAGTAGGTACTGGGAGATGAAGAAGCTTACACAGAATAGAGTAGCATGGAGAGCTGCATCAAACCAGTCTCATGACTGAAGACCACAACAACAACAATCTTGTTGTGTACAGTACCTTACTAAATAAACCAACAATTTTACATAGTGCTGCAATCACATAAAAAAGATCATTACGTACGTGGCGTCTCCATCTCTGCCTCTGACAAAAATAACTGAGGAGCGCCGAGGTAAAACCCGATAAATCCACTTATGCTGTATTCGTGTGTTTGGGCTGCAAGGGGGAGATAGGGGGGTAATACATGCTACCACAAAATAATTGTCAGCACAACGCGACATCAAGTGTTTATATCGCCAACTGAAAAACGCAACTGAATCAAAATCCGGTAACTCCCAGGAAGCACTTATTTGACGCTCGGAAAACAGCGCTTAACTCTGCGGTTGTACAAGTGCTGAATGTGGTACAATACCAAAATGTAGGCGCAGAAAGTACGATGTAGAACATTGTAATCCCTTCAATAGATGTTTATGCAACACCAAGAGCATTCAGTGAAAACATATGGAGATGTCTGGTTTTGGTCCAACAGCTCGGGATTATCGGACTTTGACACGACCGCCCTGGAGTAGTCCAGCAAGGAATACACTAGTGAGACCACAAGGCAGGTTTTATGGCAACAAACATGTTTTATAATTACATAATGCAATACAGTTATTATGTTGTCAATGTCAGTTCATCTGCCAAACAATCACACTGCTCATCTGCGGGTTCTGTTTCTTCATCTGCATCTTCTTCGTGGATTTCACTCTCATTAAGCAGGTTCTTGAACCATAGGAAACGAGCATGCATTGCCCAGTCCCTTCCAAACTGCTTGACCAGCAAACTTCGCACATCATGTTTCTTGGCCTCTGTCAGACTACGCCGTACACGTATAGTCTCCAATGTCTGCGGACGGTTTCTGCGGCCCTTTAAAATACAGAACCTCTTCCTTTCCGCAACACTTTCATACTTGTAATTCCTGTAGCATTTTAGCTGGAATAATGTTTTTGCCTGTCTGTTCTGTCCTGTTCCCCGAATAACGATGTATTTCTTGAAGTTACATCGTTTTATGTCCCTTAATGCAGAGACCTTTTTGTAGGATTATCCAAGGAATTTAATATTTTGTAAGACGTAGTCCTGTCCTAAGGTTCGTACAGTACTATACTCCTACACATTGTTTGATATTCGTCAAATTTGTGTAATAACCGGCGTTGTCCTAAGGTGCTTCTCAATTAAACCGAACACATAGTCTGCCGGGAGAAAACTATAGCCTCTTACTGGAAATGTTAAACTTATTTCCTCTAACTGTGCAGGTTATCTGTTGACAAGCCAAAACATTATGGTGTGTACGATGTGGGAATTTTTGTTTTGACCTCCATACTCATCACAGAATAATCTCAACATTCTTGTTCAGTCCAATGACAACGAATCCAAGTACTGCAGGAGTGCTGAACGAACCTCCGTAGCCCCTCTGCCGCCTACGTCCTCGTACATACCGGTTTGCTCGTACCACTGCTGTTATCCTTTCTCGTCTTCTGGGCCGCCGCACGCTTATGTTAATATCTTTGACTACGCGTCCTTCGTCCATTTTACACCCCACAATACCACAACCCCAACGTGTTATGTGTATGTATGATCGAGCCGTAATACTGTCTGGATGTTTGCCTCACTTGACTGGCAGCAAATGACTAGTCTCGAAACACTCCTTTAGTCGCAGTACGATAGTATCGAACTACGCTGCCTACACAAAACCCGATATATCCAATGCGGTCGGAGCACGATCAAATAATTCCAAGTGGTCGGATCACAACCAGATATCTCCCTTTTGTTGCGTTTAATATCTGGGTAATAGAAAGAGGAATGGATCACTACCAGATATCTCTCTTTCGTTGCGTTTAATATCTGGGTAATAAAAAGAGAAATCTGGTAATCGATTGGATACTTTGAATAGTGTTTCTTCTTTTCATAGCTTGTGCAAGCACTCAGAGATCACTATTTGTTACTTTCTATATTAACAGCAACTGTGGATTTATCGCTTTTTGTTCCGGCGCTCCTCAACTGGGCACCTCCTGACGCTGACTTCATTTCCAATAAAACTATCTCAGTTATACAAGTTAATAAATTTAACCATAGGACATATTGCCTTCTCTTAGCTACAACGTTGCCCACCAAAGCTTTTGACTTTTACCGGTACATTCCGGTGTACTCGTTGTCAAGGTTCACAATACAAAATTAAAAATAACAATTATTTTTGTTTTAATACCTTGGGACGAGTCCTAATACACTCCTATAGCAGATAGATGTAATTATTTTGTATGGGCTTATTCCGCTTAAATTTTCAATGGACATCTGATAACGAACACAGCGGCACCGAGCTGGCCCTTGGTAGAACTGTCAAATCTGCGCTTTACATCCCCTGTTTATGGCAGCTACAGTACACTGGTGATGCGCAGGCTTAGGTCTAATTTAATTTTCTCCGCATAAATTACTAAAACTTTCCAGGAATAGTGTTTTTCATTACAATTAATCTTTGCATTTCCTCACTTAGAACGAAACATTCATTGATTGTTTCAGCGAAGTCTATAGCAAATGTGTCGTATGCAATGGGCGAGACAAGCTGAACTGGACAGTGTGCTTTCATCGACAAGCTGTTTACCATCTTTAATGTGCTACACTACGTTCACAAGAGGCTGCGTTCAATACGATTGTCATAAATATTCTCAAACCTATGTTCATTATCTCTTTGACTTAGACCTTCAGAGCAACTATTTCGGCCCTAGCTGCTCTTTATAGATAGTCCTGCTGTGTTTGGCATCAGCTGTACATTTGTCAGGGTAAAAGAAACAGTTCTCATTTAAGGCGTTTCCTGACAGTAAAACGTCAGATGAAATGATGTGGCAGCTGTCCTCCATTACGTTATTATTCTATGAAATACTTTGAACCGTTCTTGATCAAACATTCTCGCTTCAGTCCCCAATCAACAGAAAACGGCAATAATTGGAAGCCTTTGGTCAGACAGCATATTCGCTTTGACAATTCTTCGCTGACCCTGGAGATTCCACAGTACCGTAGCCGAGTGCCCGCCCTGCCGGCAGTGCGGTCTAACGCACGGTTTTCCGGGCGCAAAGGAGCGCCTGGTCCCCGGCACGAATCCGCCCGGCGGATTTGTGTCGATCTCCGGTGAACCGGCCAGTCTATGGATGGTTTTTAGGCGGTTTCCCATCTGCCTCGGCGAATGCGGGCTGGTTCCCCTTATTCCGCCTCAGTTACACTATGTCGACGATTTCTGCGCAAACAAGTTCTCCACGTACTCGTACACCACCATTACTCTACCACGCAAACATGGGGGTTACACTCGTCTGGTGTGAGACGTTCCCAGGGAGGGGGGGGGGGGGGGTCCACCGGGGGCCGAACCGCACAATAACCCTGGGTTCGGTGTGGATGCCGCTGAGGGGTGAAATGGATTGCAGTAGCCCTCGCGGGGTTGTGGACCACTGCGGCTGCGGCGGGGACGGAGCCTCTCCGTCGTTTCTAGGTCCCCGGTTAAAATACAAATACAATAGAGTACCGTAGCCAAGTTCGATAGAAAAATTCCGTTGAACAGTAAGCGTTCTGTGCTGCTATTGGCTGCCGTAGTGACGTCACTAAGACGCAGCCGAGGCCCACAAGAAGGACAGGCCACCACGCGTACGTCACGAAGGTAGACCTGAACTCGCTCGCTCACTCAGCAGACGAAATGGGTTTCTAAACCTATTAATTCGCAGTTGGACGTGTACGTACTAACGAGAATTGCATCTTCTACTGGAATCTTTTATTATGAAGCCTTACTGATTAACAGTACTACAACAAAATTTAAGAATAATACTCGATATAAATGGTATATCAGCTGGTTTATAGCATTTAGTCTCTTCTGCTTAACAGTCCTATTTCATATAAGAGGTGGTGCCTCATGCGACTGACAATCATTTTGGCATTATTTTAATTCTATTGTACCCCAGAACAGTCTTAACAAATTATAAGTAGGCCTATAGACCTCCAATCACTGTAGAACTAATAACAGTAAGACTCCATAATAGCGGATTCCAATAGAAGATGCAATTCTCGTTTGTACTTACACACCTAGTTGCGAGTTAACAGGTGTAGAAGGACAGCTTGACTGCCGAGTTGAGCGCGCGAGCTGTCTGGCTCAACCTACCTTCGAGACGCATGGGCCGCGGTTCGTCCTCGTGGGCCTCGGGTGCTGTCTCTACCACGGGAACAACGTTACAAAAGTCGGGCTGCTCGTTTACGCGGTATGGTTTTAGTCTCTACTGAAATAATTAAATGTACGTACCGATTCTGCTACGGCTACATAGTTACTGTTACATTCTGTAACTTGTCCAGCTTTTAAACAGACAGTGCAGACATAAATAAATAACAACCTATTGAATCGAAACAAGGAATATACACTCCTGGAAATGGAAAAAAGAACACATTGACACCGGGGTGTCAGACCCACCATACTTGCTCCGGACACTGCGAGAGGGCTGTACAAGCAATGATCACACGCACGGCACAGCGGACACACCAGGAACCGCGGTGTTGGCCGTCGAATGGCGCTAGCTGCGCAGCGTTTGTGCACCGCCGCCGTCAGTGTCAGCCAGTTTGCCGTGGCATACGGAGCTCCATCGCAGTCTTTAACACTGGTAGCATGCCGCGACAGCGTGGACGTGAACCGTATGTGCAGTTGACGGTCTTTGAGCGAGGGCGTATAGTGGGCATGCGGGAGGCCGGGTGGACGTACCGCCGAATTGCTCAACACGTGGGGCGTGAGGTCTCCACAGTACATCGATGTTGTCGCCAGTGGTCGGCGGAAGGTGCACGTGCCCGTCGACCTGGGACCGGACCGCAGCGACGCACGGATGCACGCCACGATCGTAGGATCCTACGCAGTGCCGTAGGGGACCGCACCGCCCCTTCCCAGCAAATTAGGGACACTGTTGCTCCTGGGGTATCGGCGAGGACCATTCGCAACCGTCTCCATGAAGCTGGGCTACGGTCCCGCACACCGTTAGGCCGTCTTCCGCTCACGCCCCAACATCGTGCAGCCCGCCTCCAGTGGTGTCGCGACAGGCGTGAATGGAGGGACGAATGGAGACGTGTCGTCTTCAGCGATGAGAGTCGCTTCTGCCTTGGTGCCAATGATGGTCGTATGCGTGTTTGGCGCCGTGCAGGTGAGCGCCACAATCAGGACTGCATACGACCGAGGGCACACAGGGCCAACACCCGGCATCATGGTGTGGGGAGCGATCTCCTACATTGGCCGTACACCTCTGGTGATCGTCGAGGGGACACTGAATAGTGCACGGTACATCCAAACCGTCATCGAACCCATCGTTCTACCATTCCTAGACCGGCAAGGGAACTTGCTGTTCCAACAGGACAATGCACGTCCGCATGTATCCCGTGCCACCCAACGTGCTCTAGAAGGTGTAAGTCAACTACCCTGGCCAGCAAGATCTCCGGATCTGTCCCCCATTGAGCATGTTTGGGACTGGATGAAGCGTCGTCTCACGCGGTCTGAACGTCCAGCACGAACGCTGGTCCAACTGAGTCGCCAGGTGGAAATGGCATGGCAAGCCGTTCCACAGGACTACATCCAGCATCTCTACGATCGTTTCCATGGGAGAATAGCAGCCTGCATTGCTGCGAAAGGTGGATATACACTGTACTAGTTCTGACATTGTGCATGCTCTGTCGCCTGTGTCTATGTGCCTGTGGTTCTGTCAGTGTGATCATGTGATGTATTTGACCCCAGGAATGTGTCAATAAAGTTTCCCCTTCCTGGGACAATGAATTCACGGTGTTCTTATTTCAATTTCCAGGAGTGTATATAGGAGGCTTAGCTATAAAATAATGGGACTGGTGCTGCCACATAGTAAATAAGCAAGCGCCAAAGATGAGCGACCAATATCTGTGAATGATGTTTGTACACAAATTATTGTGGCCGTGACCTTAGTTACTGTAAGAGCTGTTATTTTGTTTTGCCAGAAAAAAAGAAAAGTGTAATAACAGAGCAAGGAACTGTCATGAAGTTTCCCCTTAAACTTGGAAAAACTGGTACTGAAAACTATCTTTTACTGAAAGACGTGTATGGAGCCGACCTTTTATCACGTATGCGTGTTTCACAGTGCTCAGAGCCATTTGAGCCAAAAATTGCATTCAGCTGTATTAGCGAGACAGTTCAGCTTTTTATTTAAAATGTTACACAAAATTTTAAAGTTAATTTTTACAAAAAAAGAACACATTTGAGTAGAAAACTGCACAAAATGAACGTAACATTACCTGTTAATGTTAAAGCTATTAAAACTCAAATACTCTGCACTCATAATTTTACCTTTTGTTACACTGTTATTGTTGTAAATTGTCGTAGCTGTGTTGGGAAAGAACCAGAGCCCCAGCCCCTAATAGAAAGCACTGAAGCCCAAATAGTTATAGGTAAAGAAAGCTGGCTATAGCCGGAAATAAGTTCTGCCGAAATTTTTTCAAACGATCTGACAGCGTTCAAAAAGGATAGATTAAATACAGTTGTTGGTGGAGTATTTATTGCTGTCAGAAGTAGTTTGCCTTGTAGTAAAATTGAAGTAGATAATTCCTTCGAAACAGTATGGGTAGAGGTTATACTTGACAATCGAAGTAAACTATCAATTGGGTCGTTTTACTTACCTCCATACTCATGAGAAATAGTTACTTAACAGTTGAAAGAAAACTTGAGTCTCATTTCAAAGAGGTACCCCACTCATGCAATTATAGTCGGTGGTGACTTCAATCTACTCTCGGTGTGCTGGAAAAATTATACATTTAAAGCCGGCGGCAGGCATAAAACGTCAACGAAAATTGTACTGAATGCTTTCTCAGAAAATTATTTTGAACAATTAGTTCATGAGCCCACTCGAGGCGTAAATGGTTGCTTAAACATACTTGACCACTTAGCAACAAATAATCCTGGACAAATAGTGAGTGTCGTGACGAATGCAGGGTTTAGCGTCCACAAGGCAGTTGCTGATAGGCTGAATACTGTAACACCTACAACCATCGAAAAGAAACGTAAAGTATATCTATTTTAAAAAAATGATTAAAATGCTCGAACGCCTTTTTAAGAGAGGGTCTTCACTCCTTCCAATCTGATCATATAAGCGAAGAAAAGTTGTAGAATGATTTCAAATAGATAGCATCGACAGCAGTTGGGAAATACATAACACATAAATTAATAAGTGATGGTACTGATCCCCCATGGTATACAAAATGGGTCAGATCACTGTTGCAGAAGCAGCGAAAAAAGCATGCCAAATTTAAAAGAACGCAAAATCCCCAAGCCTGGCAAAATTTTGCAGAGGTTCAAAATATAGTGCATACTTCAATGAGAGATGCTTTAATAATTTCTACACGGTAGTCCTGTCCCGATATCTGGCAGAAAACCCAAAGAGATTCTGGTCGTACACAAAGCACACCAGTGGCAAGACGCAATCAATACCCTCACTGCGCGATAACAACGGTGAAGTCACTGATAACAGTGCCACTAAAGCAGAGTTATTAAACACGGCTTTCCGAAACTCTTTCAACAAAGAAGACGAAGTTAATATTTCTGAATTCCAATCAAGGACAACTGCCAGGATGAGAAACGTAGAAGCAGATATCCTCGGTGTAGCAAAGCAGCTGAAATCACTTAATAAAGCCAAGGCCTCCGGTCCAGATTGTATACCAGTCAGGTTCCTCTCGGAGTAGGCTGATACAATAGCTCCATATTTAGCAGTTATGCACAACCGCTCGCTCACAGAAAGATCCGTACCTAAGGCTGGAATTGCTCAAGTCACACCAATACCCAAAAAAGGGAAGTAGGAGTAATCTGCTGAATTACAGGCCCATATCAATAACGTAGATTGGCAGTAGGGTTTTGGAACATATACTGTATTCGAACATTATGAAGTACCTCGAAGAAGGCAATTTATTGACACATTGTCAGCACGAATTCATAAAATATCGTTCTTGTGAAACACAACTAGCTCTTTATAATTATGAAGTAATTAATGAGTGCTATCGACAGGGGATGTCAAATTGATTCCATATCTTTAGATTTCTAGAAGGCTTTCGACACCTTTCCTCATAAATAGCCTTCTAACCAAAGTGCGTGCCTATGGAATATCGCCTTAGATGTGCGACTGGATTCGTGATTTCCTGTCAGAAGGATCACAGTTCGTAGTGTTATAGGCCCCTCTATTGTTCCTGATCTAAATTAACGACATAGGAGACAATCTGAGCAGCCGCCTAGGTTTTTTGTAGATGATGCTGTCGTTTACCGTCTCGTAAAGTCATCAGATGACAAAAACGAATTGTAAATGATTTAGATAAGATATCTGTATGGTGCGAAAAGTGGCAATTGACGCTGAATAAGGAAAAGTGTGAAGTTATTCATATGAATACTAAAAGAAATCCGCTAAATTTCGATTACGTGATAAGTCACACAAATCTGAAGGCTGTAAATTCAACGAAATACTTAGGCATTACAGTTATAAATAACCTAAATTGGAACAGTCACATATATAATGTTGTGGGTAGAGCAAACCAAACACTGCGATTCATTGGCAGAACACTTCGAAGATGCAACAGATCTACTGAAGAGACTACTTACACCACACTTGTCCGCCCTATTCTGAAGTACTACTGTGCTGTGTGAGATCTGTATAAGGTGGGACTTACGGAAGACATCGAAAAAGTTCAAAGAATGGCTGCTCGTTTGGTATTATCGCGAAATAGGGGAGATAGTGCCACAGACATGATAAGTGAATTGGAGTGGCAATATTAAATAAAGCAAAAGCGTTTTTCGTTTCGACGGGATCTCATAAAATTTCAATCAACAGTTTTCTCCTCCGATTGCGAAAACATTCTGTTGTCACCCACCTATATAGGGTGAAATGATCACCACGATAAAATAAGGGAAATCAAGGCTCGCAAAGAAAAATTTGAGTGCTCGTTTTGCCGGCCGGAGTGGCCGTGCGGCTCTAGGCGCTACAGTCTGGAGCCCCGAGACCGCTACGGTCGCAGGTTCGAATCCTGCCTCAGGCATGGATGTGTGTGATGTCCCTAGGTTACTTAGGTTTAAGTAGTTCTAAGTTCTAGGGGACTGATGACCTCAGAAGTTGGGTCCCCTAGTCCTCAGAGCCATTTGAACCATTTTAAGTGCTCGTTTTTCCTGCGCACGTTTCGAGAATGGAACGGTAGATAGACAGCATGAAGATGGTCCATTGAGCCCTCTGCCAGGCGCTTTATTGTGAAGAACAGAGTAATCACGTAGATGTAGATGTAGAAGTTTAGTATAATGTGATAATAAAAACATAAGAGACTCCCATACGAAATTTAAAAAAGTATAAATTACGCTTATACTTTTTTAGTTTTTATTTTCCTACCGAGAAGTGCTTTTTTCACGCTCTGCAAATTTTTGTAGAGCAATTAAGAGAGGTTGGTTTCTTGCAGCAATGGCAAACGTAAGAAAGAATTCTTCCTCTTCTTTTTTGGTTCGCAGGTGGAGCATGTTTTGCATGTTTACAGTCGTTCTGCGGCGACTTCTGCTCTTGTTTCTGCTACATCCAAAACGAAACGAATGGCTGCACGCAGTTCACGAGATATGTGAGAGTTGTTGACTCGCTTTTCCATTTGTAGTCTCACGAACATGTATGCAAAGTTCTTCAAAAATGAAAGCGGCTGATTTGAATAGTGTATTTCCAGAAGTTGTGAAGGACAAAGACATTATCCCCACTTATGTCCAACACGCAGAAAAACTATGATTTTGGCCATCGTTGGGTACGTTCTGCAGTTTAATACATGGTACTCTTCTCATCTAAGGGATCAATATCATCCTTCGTGTGGTTATAGTGTAAATTACTTCTGCTTTACGTGTATCGCTATATTTACAGGCATCATGATGCATAGACAATATTAGAATCACTAACCTACCCTTTTTCGGCACAAATAAAACTAGAGTTAGATCATGCACGAATGCGTACATTGGAGAAACTACTTCCTTGTTTTTCACAGTAAGAATTCTTCTGGAAATTCTCTCTCCTTTTTTTTTTCAATGTTCCCTCATACGTTGGTCATCTTGATTTGAGACTTGTTGCTAACTCGATTGAGCTGTCCGCGGTAATATTGAGGTTGGTCTGTTCAATTGATTTAGCTACTTTAATCAAAGCATGTGTTGGCCAATGGGACTTTTTTTCTACAGTGCTTAGATTTTGTACGTCTGAATCTCTTATTGTGTAAACATATGCATTAAACAGATAACCAGTGCGAGCGTCAGTAGGAGACATAACTCTGAAGCCATAATTGCGTGGTTTGTTCGGAATTTGCCACGAAATGATACCAGCAACACTGTACAATATTTGACAGTCGTCAACAACTTTTGTAAAAAATTATGACACTGAAGCCAAAGGATCATTTTGCTTGCGTTTAAAACAGGCTGTAGTGTTACCGAATATGAAGCATGTTAGTTGTAGTCCTCTAGGCTAGCCACGCTGTCTAACACGCTGCTTCCTGAGCGGGAAGGCGTACCTGTCCCGGCACGAATCCGCCCGGCGGATTAGTTCAAAAATGGTTCAAATGGCTCTGAGCACTATGGGACTTAACTGCTGCGGTCATCAGTCCCCTAGAACTTAGAACTACTTAAACCTAATTAACCTAAGGACATCACACACATCCATGCCCGAGGCAGGATTCGAACCTGTGACCGTAGCGGTCGCGCGGTTCCAGACTGTAGCGCCTAGAACCGCTCGGACACTCCGGCCGGCCCGGTGGATTAGTGTCGAGGTCCCGGTTTTCTATCTGCCTCAACGAATGCGGTCTGGTTCCCCTTATTCCGCCTCAGTTACACTATGTCGGAACAGTTAGAGGTTTTAGAGGTTATACTCGTCTGGTATGAGACGTTCCCGGTGGCGGGGGGGGGGGGGGGGGGGGGGGTCGACGGAGGACCGAATCGCACAATGATCATGGGTTCGGTTGGGGGCGGCGGTGGGGTGAGTGGACTGCTGTAGCCTGTTTTGGGGTTGTGAACCACTGAGGGTTACAGTGGGGACGAGGCTTTTCCGTAGTTTCTAGGTCACCAGCTCAATACATTCATACTTGTTAGATGTACACTAAACTGGTTTTTGGACATAACGTATCTAAAAGTACACTGAAGAGCCAAAGAAACTGGTGCCCCTGCCTAATATTGAGTAGGGCCCAGCGAGCACGCAGAAGTGCCGCAACACGACGTGGCATGGACTCGACTAATGTCTGAAGTAGTGCTGGAGGAAACTGACACCATGAATCCTGCAGGGCTGTCCTTAAATCCGTAAGAGTACGAGGGGGTGGACTCTCTTCTAAACAGCACGTTGCAAGGCATCCCAGATATGGCCAATACTGTTCATCTTTGGGGAGTCGGGTGGCCAGCGGAAGTGTTTAAACTCAGGAGACTGTTTCTGGAGCCACTCTGTAGCAAGTATGGATGTCTGGGGTGTCGCATTATCCTGCTTAAACTGCCCAAGTCCGCCAGAATGCACAATGGACATGAATGGATGTAGGTAATCAGACAGGATGCTCACGTACGTGTCAACTGTCAGAGTCGTATCTAGACGTATCAGGGTTTCCACATCACTTAACTGCAAACTCCCCACATCATTACAGAACCTCCACCGGCTTGAGCAATTCCCTGATGACATGCACGACACTTGGATTCATGAGGTTGTCTCCATACCCGTAGACGTCCATTCGCTCGATACAATTTGAAACGAGATTCGTCCGACCAAGCAACATGTTTCCAGTCATCAACAGTCCATTGTCGGTATTGACGGGCCTAGGAGAGGCTTAAAGCTTTGTGCCATGCAGTCATCAAGGATGTACGAGTGAGCCTTCGGCTCCGTTGAATGGTTCGCACGCTGACACTTGTTGATGGCACAGCACTGAATTTTGCAGCAAATTGCGGAAGGGTTGCACTTCTGTCATGTTGAACGAATCTTTTCAGTCGTTGTTGGTCCCATTCTAGCACGTTCTTTTTTCGGCCGCAGCGATGTCAGAGTTTTGATATTTTATCGGATTCCTGATATTCGAGGTAAACTTGTGAAATGGTCGTACGGGAAAATCCCCACTTCATCGCTACCCCGGAGATGCTGCGATCGTGAGCCGACTATAACACCACGTTCAAACTCAGATAAATCTTGATAACTTGCCATTGTAGCAGCAGTAACCGTCCTAAAAACTGCGCCGGACACTTGTCGTCTCATATAGGCGTTGCCGACCTCAACGCCGTATTCTTCCTGTTTATATATCCCTGCATTTGAATATGCCTGCCTATACCAATTTCTTTAGCGCTTCATTGTGTATCACGTTGAATACCATTTGTGGCATGAAATGATTTGTAATATTCTCTGCTGGATTTGAAAATAGCTAAAGTAGTAATGCAAAGAATGTTTTTAGTTCACATAAATCAGCTTCATACGAAACATTTGGATCATTTCCAGGCTTTTATTTTTTTTATTTTTACATTAGTCCATTTCAGTATGGTACTCAGAATACCGTCAGTCATAAGCAAATTCCAGATAGTAAGAGTACCTGGATTATTACCCAATTGAGTAGGTGGTCGCAATGCCGGCAAACGAATGATTTGCTGCCGAATACGAGATCGCTTGAGAAGACGCTTTGACTACAAAATACTTTTCTAGCAGGATATTTAGCTGCAATTTAGTCTCAACGTTATTTGTGCTCTTCACTCTGATGACGTGTGTCATTCAGGGAATTTGCAGGTGGCAAACCAAATTCGTCTTCGCTTTCACACTGTTTCGCTACTGAGTTGTAATCACTTTCTATTTCGTTGTCACAGTCTGACCCAACAACACTTCTTGAACTGTCCTCAGAGCATTTTAAAACAATATCCTCGAAATCAGGGTCTGCAACACAAAGAGTAGACAAAACGTAGAGCTACTGAATCCATAACGCTGAAGTCGCAGGGGCGATCTCAGAGACCGCTAGCAGGAAGGAAGCAATAAGAGTATCGATTCACGTCACGTTCAAGTGGCCACTGACAAAGGAAACTATGACAGTTTCTGAAAGAACAACTAGACAACGCTGTAATCACCTACCCCACCTCTATCCATTAGCATCAGTGTAACAATAAATGCCAACGGTTTGTGAGACGCACCTGGGACGTTAAGGGTTAATAAACTAGGTCCTCATTCCAACAGCTCCTTTCAGTTTCACAACACAGACTGCCAATGTTGATATTTTGTTGTTTTCATTCAGCGTGCAAAATTAATTCACAGAGACTAAACTTAGATCCACGCCTACGTCCACCATTAATATGACCATTATTATGTTGATATTTGCTTCAACTTCTGATTGCTTTATTTCTTGACTGTTACATTACATTCTCAGTTCTTAATTATACTTCAATCCGTTCCCTGTTTTTACTTGAAAGTCGCTTGCCCGGCGTCGGCGGGTAAATACGATATTACAGTGCCTGTGTTATTCCGAATTACTATGCAAAGTTCCTGAACAGGTACTGTACTCCCGTACAGGCTAGAAATTTTACTTGAATGTCTCTTGTCCAGTGTCGGCGCGTAGTACGACACTGTCGCGCCTCTGTTATATCGAATTACGATGCAAAGATCCTTTACACGCGCGTTGTAATTCGGAATAACGCAGACAGTGCAATACCGTTTTTGTCTTCTCTTGATAGCGGCGGAATACAGCGGACGCAAAAGAAAGTTGGTCTCGCGTCTTTGTATCATAATATACGAGAAAAATTGGCGAGTTACAAAACGTTGGTGTGAACCGCATTCTTTTGTTAAAATACCTACTGCTTTTACATTTATGTTCAAGGAGCAAAGAGACAATTGGGGAAAAAGCAGCCTTCTTCCGTCAGTCTCAGCAACAGCATAGTCAAGTAAGAAGCAATATAAGAATAAGCAAGACGTGATTTACATCTTTACAGAACGAAACGGCTTTATTGGCAGAAGAACCGCTCGCTCACACAAAGATCCGTACCTAAAGATTGGAAAATTGCTCAAGTTACACCGATACCCAAAAAGGGAAATAGGAGTAATCCGCTGAATTACTGCGTGAAGAGTTTGACAGAGCACTGAAAGACCTGAGTCGAAACAAGGCCCCCGGAAGACACAACATTCCATTGGAACTACTGACGGCCTTGGGAGAGCCAGTCCTGACAGAACTCTACCATCTGGTGAGCAAGATGTATGAAACAGGCGAAATACCCTCAGACTTCAAGAAGAATATAATAATCCCAATCCAAAAGAAAGCAAGTGTTGACAGATGTGAAAATTATCGAACAATCAGTTTAATAAGCCACAGCTGCAAACTACTAGCACGAATTCTTTACAGACGAATGGAAAAACTGGTAGAAGCCGACCTCGGGGAAGATCGGTTTGGATTCCGCAGAAATACTGGAACACGTGAGGCAATACTGCCCCTACGACTTATCTTAGAAAAAAGATTAAGGAAAGGCAAACCTACCTTTCTAGCATTTGTAGACTTAGAGAAAGCTTTTGACAATGTTGACTGGAATACTCTCTTTCAAATTCTAAAGGTAACATACAGGGAGCGAAAGGCTATTTACAATTTGTACAGAAAGCAAATGGCAGTTATAAGAGTCGAGGGGCATGAAAGGGAAGCAGTGGTTGAGAATGGAGTAAGACAGGATTGTAGCCTCTCCCTAATGTTATTCAATCTGTATATTGAGCAAGCAGTAAAGGAAACAAAAGAAAAGTTCGGAGTAGGTATTAAACTCCATGGAGAAGAAATAAAAACTTTGAGGTTCGCCAATAACATTGTAATTCTGCCAGAGACAGCAAAGGACTTGGAAGAGCAGTTGAATGGAATGAACAGTGTCTTGAAAGGAGGATATAAGATGAATATCAACGAAAGCAAAACGAGGATAATGGAATGTAGTCGGATTAAGTCGGGTGATGCTGAGGGAATTAGATTAGGAAATGAGACACTTAAAGTAGTAATGGAGTTTTGCTATTTGGGGAGCAAAATAACTGATGATGGTCGAAGTAGAGAGGATGTAAAATGTAGACTGGCAATGGCAACAAAACCGTTTCTGAAGAAGAGAAATTTGTTAACATCGAGTGTAGATTAAAGTGTCAGGAAGTCATTTCTGAAAGTATTTGTATGGAGTGTAGCCATGTATGGAAGTGAAACATGGACGATAAATAGTAAGGACAGGAAGAGAATAGAAGCTTTCGAAATGTGGTGCTACAGAAGAATGGTGAATATCAGGTGGGTAGATCACATAACTAGTAAGGAAGTATTGAATAGGATTGGGGAGAAGAGAAGTTTGTGGTACAACTTGACCAGAAGAAGGGATCGGTTGGTAGGACATGTTGTGAGGCATCAAGGGATCACCAATATAGTATTGGAGGGCAACGTGGAGGGTAAAAATCGTAGAGGGAGACCAAGAGATGAATACACTAAGCAGGTTCAAAAGGATGTAGGTTGCAGTAGGTAGTGGGGGATGAAAAAGCTTGCACAGGATAGAATAGCATGGAGAGCTGCATCAAACCAGTCTCAGGACTGAAGACCACAACAACAACAACTCTGAATTACGGGCCCACATCACTAGCGTCGATTTGCAGTAGGGTTTTGGATCATATACTGTATTCGAACATTATGAAGTACTTCAAAGAAAACGATTTACTGACACTTAGACAGCACGGATTCAGAAAATATCGCTCTTGCGAAACACAACTACCCCTTTATAGTTATGAAGTAATTAATGAGTGCTATCGACAGGGGATGTCAAATTGACTCCATATTTTTAGATTTTCAGAAGGCCTTCGACACCGTTCCTCACAGATAGTCTTCTAACCAAACTGCGTGCCTATGGAATATCGTCTCAGTTGTGCGACTGGATTCGTTATTTCCTGTCAGAAAGGTCACACAGTTCGTAGTAATAGACGGAAAGTCATCGAGTAAAACAGAAGTAATATCCGGCGTTCCCCAAGGAAGTGTTATAGGCCCTCTATTGTTCCTGATCTATATTAACGACATAGGAGACAATCTGAGCAGCCGTCTTTGCAGATGATGCTGTCATTTACCGTCTCTTAAAGTTATCAGATGACGAAACGACATGTAAATGATTTAGATAAGATATGTGTATGGTGCAAAAAGTGGCAATTGACCTTGAATTTAAAAAATGTGAACTTATTCACATGAGTACTAAAAGAAATCCGCTAAATTTCGATTACGCGATAAGTCATACAAATCTGAAGGCTGTTTATTCAACTAAATACTTAGGCATTACAGTTATAAATAACCTAAACTGGAAAAGTCACATAGATAATGTTGTGAGTAGAGCAAACCAAAGACTGCGATTCATTGGCAGAACACTTTGAAGATGCAACAGATCTACTAAAGAGACTGCTTACACCCTGCTTATCCACCCTTTTCTGGAGTCTTGCTGTGCGGTGTGGGATCCGTATCAGGTGGGACTTACGGAAGACATTGAAAAAGCTCAAAGGAGGGCGGCTCGTTTTGTATTACCGTGAAATAGGGGAGATAGTGCCACAGGCATGATAGATGAATTGGAGTGGCACTCATGAAAACAAAGGCGTTTTTCGTTGCGATGGGATCTTCTAATGAGATTTCAATCACTAGTTTTCTCCTCCGATTGCGAAAACAGTCTGTTGGCACCCACCTACATAGGGAGAAATGATCATCACGATGAAAGAAGAGAAATCAGGGCTCGCACAGAAAAATTTAAGTGCTCGTTTTTCCCGCGCACCGTTCGAGAGTGGAACGGTACAGAGACAGCTCGAAGGAGGTTCATTGAACCCTATGCCAGGCACTTAACTGTGAATAACAGAGTAATCACGTAGATGTAAATGTATATTCCTGCCGTTTAACTACAGTTGTTTAATGATGTGGTTATTTTCTCAACGAAACTGTTTACTGCACTAGGGACGTGAGAGGAGTAAAGTAGAATGTTGTTATCTAACACACTCTTGGTCCTATATTTCAGAGAGGCAAAGACCTGTCATTTATTACATATAAATAACTGCTGAATTTTACAAGAGAAATAGGAGTGGTTTTTGCCAAAGTACGTAGCACCTTGGTGTAACGTCATAAGAAAGGTCTTGTTTACAATAATGTTCTGTTACCTTAATATTTGATCGCCTGTTACTATCAGTGTTAGCCATTTGTAACTTATGTGAAAAGATATCTATAGATAAATTACAAAAGTGATGATTTTTTTCTTATTACTCCACAACTGTGTTTATCATTATCTCGGTGTGTTCCTATTTTTCTATTTAATGCCATCATCTTGAATTGAAAAGTATTTCAGTAGTTCCTGGTACGGAATTTCAGTTTCTGTTGCGAGTTATTGTTTGTTCTAAATATTGCGATTTGCGTGAAGTAACGCCAAGTCTGGTTTTCCGAAGTTCTATTGGACTGAACTTACACGTAGCATGACGTTATACGGCTACTTGCATTTTCTGTGACATTGGATCGTCAAGTTAGTCGTTGTAATTTATTATGCATTTCGGAGAATCTGGTTGTCAGTCTTTGCTATTTCCGAATATTTTACTTGTACCTGTTTTCTGAAATATCTGGTATAAATTTTGGTGTTTTCTGTTGACTTTTGAGTTGATTACTCAGAGTTGTATCGCATTCCTCTCGAAGCAACGCTCAAAGAGATTTTATCGTGGTACCACTTCACAATGGGACTTGATTTTGGCGTATTACTACAGTTATAAAGAGGAAGAAACTGTTTGTGTTTCTGTCCCCTGTTTTCGCCTATGAAAACAAATAACTGTTACTTCACAGTACAGAAAATATCATACATTGGTTAAAATGAAATGCGACTGACTAGGTGTTCTTGGGTAAGTTGCATACGACTTTCCCACCGTACGCTAACGCGCCATCTCTGAATAACAGCCAACGGTGATAGAATGCAGTCTCATCTCCTGCTTCGGACGCATCCCCACCACAGTTCCCCGTTCCCCCTACACAGGCAGGAGACCTGCGCATGCGCAGAGTGGTTCAATATCCGGCATGCAGCTCGTTGACGGTGCGGATGTTGGATGTGGCATTCATTGCTCGTGTTACGGACAGATTTGTGATAATACAGTGTGTGTAAAGTGAAGTGACGTTCTTAGTAAATCGTCTACGAATCGTGTACACATCGCCATCAGTAACCTAGTTGTTAATACGGAGCTAGCTGTCTGTATATAACAGGCATCCGGTGGGTGAGAGACACAGGGGGATCCTAGAGCGCTCCCTTTATACAGCTTCAAAGGTAAATAAATGCATGAAATTCCTCTGTGATATTTCCTAATTTCTTTGCAAAGATTTATAGTCCGAGTGATATTAAGCTTTTACACGACCTATCGGTATTTGGGAATAACCAAAGTATTTAGCACAGCAAAGCACTTTGTTTTTCAAACTAAGTTTGGACGCTGCTCCAACAATGCACTTGGATATTCCGTGTACCATTTAGTGTTAAATGAGATGCGACAAGACGTCATACAGGAAGCATGCGACCATATTGTATAACTGAAACATCACTACACAAATGCTGAATAGGTCAGTTCGTGAAACGCCATCAGCTGGTAATTACTCGCTTTGGGATAACTCATCATCCGATACATCGAACAGTACAGATGAACTGAAGTAAAATAACACGTACCTGCATATATATATATAGATAACACAGTCGACCTCTGACAGTTTTGTAGGTAACTTACAACTTCATTTCATTGGAACAACTCGATGTGTCTGATACCTGATGATTGGTTATCTCGAAACGAGTAATATTAATGTCATTCATTCACCAGCGTCTCACATTTTACTAAGTGAGCTATTCAGCATTTGTGCAGTGATGTTCCAATTACTCTTAATGAAATCATTCTTCTTAGTAGGGCCAATATGCAATAGTTTAAAATGATTTCAAGCATATTCATTTGAACTGACATTTAACAATAATTCGCAGTTTTATCATAAGCTAAATATTCTTTACGACTTTTGACATCGTCTGGTGTTGCAACTCTCAGGATCCCCTCCCCATATAGACACTCGACATGAAGTATGCTTTAGTAAAATGTGCCTTGGATTTACACATTCGTCTAAGAATCTGCAAAGTCAGGCGAACATTCCTAAGACTCCACCATAGTCTCCTCACAGAACAGATCTGTGCCTGTTGATCCCACGCCTCCGAGGTGTCAGTCTTCTTCTTTATAAAACGACAATGAGAAATCTGACAATCCTCATGTACAATCAGTAAATATGACAATACAGCTTCGTCTCCGATTGCCATTTCGTCGGACACGAAAATCACCAAATTTCTAAGCATACTCGTGAGGCCTGGATTGTTACATTCACAGTAACAGGCATAGCTTCACCGAGTCGCATGAGTGGCAGCCTGTTGCCTGCACCTAGTGATTGAAATTCTTCAAATAAAATAAACTTATCAACTTCAGAATTATAGCCCCCAAACTCAAAGTCAGAACAATACGTCTCGAAGATTCCTTGCCATTTAGTAACAGCTGTTGCAATAAGAGATAGTTTGCCTATATTTGTATCCCTAATCAGATATAATTGTTGTATTCTACCTTCGAGGAACGAAAGGCCTCATTATACCGCTACACAATTTTCTTAGGCTACCCACAGCAAATCACACCTCGTTAAATCGAAATGCCTACGATGATCAGCCTGGTACGATTCAAAGTAATTCTCAATGAACCTTACACTGTTCCAGTCGGCAACAAGGAACGGATCTGTATAATCAAATACCTTCATATTTGTTTTTTTCTCTGTTGTATTGTTTTGGTTTGATCTGATATGCCGGCCGGAGTGGCCGTGCGGTTCTAGGCGCTACAGTCTGGAACCGCGTGACCGCTACGGTCGCAGGTTCGAATCCAGCTTCGGGCATGGACGTGTTTCTTAGGTTAGTTAGGTTTAAGTAGTTCTAAGTTCTAGGGGACTGATGATCACAGCAGTTAAGTCCCATAGTGCTCAGAGCCATTTTGATCTGATATGAATATTCACAACATGAAGTAAAATTAACGCAGAATTCTTCTGAGAATTATCAACAAAACAGAAATGTTTCCATGTGTATAAAAAGAAATCATAATTTGAAACAATTGACGAGCGAACAACAGACGGCACTGAAACTGTGCCTAAGGACTTGTTATTCGCCAATAACTACATTTTTAGTGTATGCAGTATTTATATTATCCTACTCTTAAATACAACAGTCTAAGACTTCTTCTTCATTCCAGAAGCTCGACGAAAAAAATTACCGGCACTCGAGTAATGACTTGCCGAGTACACTGTATAATGAAAAAAACCAAGATCCGTGCGAATATAGGACTGATTATTTTCTGCAAAATGTACGAAGCAAGTCACTTGTCATAAAAATAAATAAGTAATAGTCCGTTTCATTGCTGTTCTTATGCTTACTCATGAAAATTACCTTCGCATCGTCTTAGATTTGCGGTAACATTGAGGACTAGGATAGGCAAAACGTAGCACATTATCCGCGATGGAGCATCATGCACATAATGTAGAGGCAATTTCAGATTGGCCCAAGGGAGTGATATGTGCGTGGGCACTCGCAGAAATTTATGGGCCACGATTCAAAAATATCACTTTTTGTATCAGAAACCTTGAGAAATTCCTGTTGATTATTAACAAATCGCCA
This sequence comes from Schistocerca gregaria, assembly GCF_023897955.1. Lineage (NCBI taxonomy): Eukaryota > Metazoa > Arthropoda > Insecta > Orthoptera > Acrididae > Schistocerca > Schistocerca gregaria. The sequence goes on from NC_064923.1 coordinate 307,596,427, forward strand.
CTGATTAATAGTCTTCAAAGTGAAAAACAGGGAAAAAACTTTAAAAATGCTCATTCCACTTTTGTTTGCTTACAAAACTTTACGTCTTATCATGTTAATGGGTTTTATTGCATTATTTTGCCCTACTTTTTTTAAAAAATTGACTTACATAATTGAAGATTAATAAATTATGTATTTCGAAAGTTGCATCCCCCCCCCCCCCCCCCCCGCAGCACCCCTAAGTTTGAAAAATTATTACGAACCCATACCAACTGCACAGGTGAATTCATAATTCTGTCTTTGCATCTTATGCTTTGTGGCACCCCGTTGGGTTGGAAAGGATCCCATTTCTTGAAATGAAGATCTCGTTCGACCATTATTTTTCACATTTTTTCTCCTCTTTCAGCGCAAAAAATTGTATTTTTAAAATTTTTGATTGCTGCTTTGTGGTCTTAACAGTACAATAAAACGCACCTACAGTGTAGCAAGACCGTGATCTTCAGAGTCCTCTACACCCACGCTGCGATTGAAAAACGAAATATAGAATCAGGAAAATGATAGCCTGCTATTCCGCGTAAAGCTGCCCCGTTGAGTTGCAGACAGGCACAATGAAAATACTGGTACACATTATAGCTTCTGGAAAAAGCTTCCTTCAGCAAAGGAAACACATACACATTCACACAAGCAAGCCCTCACTTCATGCACATGTGCTTGCTGTCATCAGCAACAAGCGTTTCCTATAAGAACAATATATACCCGTTCATGACATTCAGGGCCGGTCAAAAAAAATTTTTTCACAAAGGTACTTTTCATTTCGAGCCCTTTTTCCTCGTATACTTCCACTCGTTTCAGTTTTTTCCGCAGTTCCGGTCGGAGCTGCCTGTGGTAGCAGTACTGTGTGTATAAGGTGTGCTTGCTTGTGTGAATGTGTGTGTGTTTTCCGTGCTGAAGAAGGCTCTAGCCGAAAGCTATAATGTGTTACATTCTTTTCGTTGTGCCTGTCTGTGATGTCCTTAGGTTAGTTGGGTTTAATTAGTTCTAAGTTCTAGGCGACTGATGACCTCAGAAGTTAAGTCGCATAGTGCTCAGAGCCATTTGAACCATTTTTGAATACGCGCTCAGTACTATTGGAATACTCCCTTTCTGGAGCTCGATAAGGAGTGTGCGAGGAAGGTACAGAGTTTTTGGGGGGACTATCTTGGCAGTGTTGTGTAGGTCGACACATCCGCTTTGAATGCGAGACAATGCGCCTAGCACACCACCGCCCCCAATAAAAGGCATAATTTCCCGTGAACAGTGTGTGTTATAATTTTGTACCCCAAATTCCAGGAGGGGGCAGGTGCCCTCTCTTGCACAAACTTATTGATGCGCATGATTTCATGACGCCTATTGCTTGTAATGGGTATTTCAATGATTATTATCAGCAAGTCACAGTTTCCATGACTTGCGGATTATTTATGAGAAAAATACTCCAAGAATAGTTGTTGCAGTCCTCAGATTTGGTAATAGCCTGGAGCAGTAATAGGCATCTTGCTCTGAATGTTTAGAAATGCCAGGTTATCACTGTGAACTTCGTAAGACGTAAGAAAATAGTAGTTGGCGTTGGTTTCACTGTTAAATGAATACAACCATACAAAACGTGAGGAGAAATTGTGAAACAATCCTGTAGCTCCAAATGTAGGTAAAGTTTTGATTCGTTAACAGGATACTGGGAAAGTGAGATCCGTGTTCAGATTAAACTTTTTACGCAAATGTTGTATGGCATATGTCAAAAAACTGCTACAGCTTTGTGGTATTCATGTCGGGGTTGACCCACATGAGACACTGAACGTCTACAGAGGACTTACTAGAATGTTGCAGCTCGTGAAAAGATTCTTTCAAAATACGGAGATACTGTTTTAGAGTGGAATCCAAGCAAATTCTTCATTGCTTTCATGTCGCTCATTCAATGAACATGACGCTAAAAATAGACAAAACATCAACTCGCACAAAGTTAACCAAACGCTCATTCTTTGCATGCTCCAGTGATGAATGCAAAAGAAGAAACCTTGAGAATTAATTTCAGAATGAAGCTAATTGATCGAAGACAACAGGAGGGGTGGAAAAGAGACATAAAGAGGACTGCTCTTTTGTAAAGAGCGATCGAAAAGCGAAGACGAATTTTATTATAGTTCTTCCTTCTGTGTCGATGGGTATGATACTTGTTACGACTTTGTTGGGGAATGTTTGTCGAGTGCCACTCTGTTTTCAGAATTTTGCAACAAAACGAAGACTTCTGTTCTTCAAAGAGTACATACATGTGCGCGTCTGTTGTAAAGTCTACGCTCTCTCTAAATTTCCACCATCGTATCATAGAATGATGGCTACTAATTTGAGAACACATCCTGAATAACTGACTTCTATGTTGCTGAATTAACAGTGATTTATGAATTTATAAAATATATTTGCCATCCAGGGCCGGTTCGATGACATTTCTTCTCGCAAACTGCTTTTCATTTGGTGCCCTCTTCCTTCGTTCATTTTCACCCACTTAGGTTGTCACTACTATTTGCGATAAACGCTGTAGACAAATCTTGCACACTCGTGTCCTGGCGCGTTTCTCAGCTTAGCGCCCAAAGCGACAAATTAAGTGACCAAACGCGTCAGAGATGTAGACTGCGAATAATCAAATTGACCTCGACTGTGAAGGAGAATGTTCGTGACCTGAAAACCAACAGCATCTTTGTCTGGTTGTCGCGTGAAGCGCTTCTCAGCGTTGCCTATTCTAGAGCGATTGACAAAGAATCGTGAATCATATTCTTTTCTTCATATGCCATCGAGTGATGTATAGATCACGGAAATGAATGTGGAATTAAAGCAGGATGACCCTAACTACAAACATACGTAAGGCGAAAAATATGACACAATGACATACATCTTTTATCCTGAAATGCTGGTAAATATTCAACTTTTGACTTACGTAAACGCCCGCATCTCGTGGTCGTGCGGTAGCGTTCTCGCTTCCCACGCCCGGCTTCGCGGGTTCGATTCCCGGCGGGGTCAGGGATTTTCTCTTCCTCGTGATGGCTGGGTGTTGTGTGATGTCCTTAGGTTAGTTAGGTTTAAGTAGTTCTAAGTTCTAGGGGACTGATGACCATAGATGTTAAGCCCCATAGTGCTCAGAGCCATTTGAACCATTTGAACTTACATAAACACAATAAATTTCGATGTGTGCAGCATTCAATCCCCGAATGATATCCAGGCGATAATCCAATTCTACACATATGTTGATCGAAAATTCGTGAGGAATGGATGTTATGACGTCAGCAATTCGACGCCGTAATGCTGCAGTGTCGTTCACTGGTGCTTGTTGCTACGTACGGTTTGCAACTGGGTGTCGGATTCCGCTTTTGTTACGTAATTGGGCCCTGTAACAAAGTAACGGTAAATATGTATGTAGACATGCAATTCAAGGTAAAAAGTATTTGTCTATGTGTCATTTGTTATACCTTATGAATGTTAGTAATCTGCGACAATCGGTATTTGATTGCTACCAACGATCTTTATGTTGGTTTCTTATATAAGCTGATAATCTCAATTGTTCCTTGGACTCTGTACCAGTCGTCCGCTATATACGCTGTTATCTATGATAGGATTTGTCTCTCTAAAAGTGCAGTGGAAAGTTTTAGCCGTTTCAGAAACGTCATTTCCAGAGACAAGACAAAGAGAAATTACGTCTCCATAAACTTCATTCAGATAGAGGCCACTATGCTACACTTCCAAACGCCAAAGACCTGCATTACACAACAATTAAACAACCGACCATCACTTTTATTTGACAATACACGTGTCATCGCCGTCCATATTTCGTCTAAACAAACAAGTGGGCGTTTAAACTTTCATGTCTCATTTTTGCGTGAAAATCGAGTATAGTTCGCTTTTTTTGAATGTTATCTCGTTCGTATGTGATAAGTAGTTTATTCTGGCAATTAAAAAAAAACAAATTTAATTCACAGAAATGAAAGGAATGAATTATTGTACTTACTATACGTTAAAATGGGGCCAAATTACGTAGCGGTAAGATAGCCGAGCGTATGTCATGTTACACTGGTGCGCCTGAAGTCTTATTATCAGATACGGTTAAGTTGGTTGATGATTTTAGTTTTGTTAGCGTCTAAGTGCGTTGGTATATTCGATCGAAACTAATAGAGAATACCACTGAATTTGAGTTAAACGCTAGTTTATGGCAGCAAAATTAACACGTCGTTGTCTTCAGTCCGGATATTGATTTGATGCAGCTCTCCACCCTAGTTTTTCTTGTACGAGAGACTTCCTCTTTGCACAACTGCTGCAAACCGCACAGTTTTTATTTTCCGCAAACTCTGTTACCAAACCGACGATTCCTTGATCTCTCGGAATGTGTCCTATCAATCGATCTCTTCTATTAGTAAATTTGTGGCATAAATATCTTTTTTCCCCAAATTGCTTCCGCACCTTCTCATAAATTATTCTATTTATCCATCTAAGCATCACACCCTCAGTCTGAACTGTTTATCGTCGACGTTTCACTTGTTTACAAGACTACATTCCAGAAAAATACCTTCACAAAAGCTTTCATAACACTTGGATTTATATTCAGTGTTAGTAATTTCTTTTTCCGAGGTATGATTTCTCTCCCTATTGCCAGACTGCATTTTATCTCCTCACTACTTTGGCCATAATCAATTACTTTGCAGCCCAAATAGCAAAATTCATCTTTTATTTTTACTGTCGCATTTCCTCGACCAGATCCCTCAGCATCATCGAATTTAATTCGCCTTCTTTACGTTACGCTGGCTAGATTTGTATTGGTGTTCATCACATTACATCTTTTCCAAGCACTATTCACCCATTTTTACCATAGACGTGCCAAAGCGAGTATTAAACGTGTGCAGATGGTGTTCTTGATATGTCGTTGCACACAACTTTCTCGGGTTTCTAACCGCATCAGTTAGCAGCGTCCACTGACGTTTGTGATATCGTGTTTGTTTTGTTGGAAAACTGCAGACATAAATATGTATATGTTTATGATAAATATGTTGCACAAAGAACCACTGTTACTTTAGATGGTTGAGTGCGTTTAGAGTGTAAACATCAGTGGTTGTTCAATGTTTGTGAAACCGTTACCCATGGGTGTAATCCGAAGTTAGCTACTGTACGTCCCTTTTACACCCCCCACTATCGTCAACATAAGTGCCAGACTATGCTTTAGAACGAAAAAGAATTCACTTTGAACACTTTTATTTTCTAAATTAAGAAAAAAATATACAGGGTGCGCCAGAAAATGTATACACACTTTGAAGCGTCATAGAGAATTTATTTCCCTTTCTACAATGTTAAATTTCTGTAAATGGAAAGCTTTAAGTCCAATTGGAAAAATAAATGTACTTTGCAAATGTGATTAATGTTCAAACTGGTGGCCTTCAGCATCAATACATTTCTGAGTACAAGTCACCACTGATTCCGTACATCGACCAAAGTGACCAGTGAGATTTCTGCACACACCGCCTGAATCTCATTCCAAAGTGTGTCCAGGTTACGTGGTTTACGTTTGTACACCTCATCTTTTGCTGTGCCCAATAAGAAGAAATCCAGTGGCGTGAGGTCTGGAGAGCGTGCAGGAAACTCGATTAGTCCCCTGCTTCCTATCCACTGGCCTGGCACATTGTGATCCAGGTATGCTAGAACGTCCCTATGATAGTGCGGCGGGGCGCCATCTTGTTGGAAATAAAACTCATCATTACCTTATAATGCACGAATGGCAGGGAATATGGAGTCAGCAAGCATTGTTAGGTACGTTTCCTGAGGCGAACGCTGAAACAGTCCAAGATCACTTGAAGCTGTATGAGGTCACCCTGATCGACCTTTATGCACATCACTCACTGTTCCATGAATTTCGAATTTGTCTCGTAGACGTGTAATTGTTAACCTTGAAGGTGGTTCTGTACCAGACTCAGTTCTCCACTGTCTTCGAACCGCAGCTACATTCTCAAACTTCCAGTACCACTTAATTATCTGCTTCCGCGCTTCAAAGCTCAAACGCACGTCCGCCATGTTGGAGTTACTTTCTTGCCACTGCTGCCACCTGACGAAGAAACATATCATTACTTTCTCACAAATATTTAACCTTGTAGAACGGGAAATAAATTGTCTGTGACAGTTCAAAGGGTGTATACATTTTTTGACGCACACTGTATTTCACCTGAGAGTGCTAATTAACACAGTTTGGATGAAACAGACGACATTATTCACCTTTATGAAATGCATTCGTAGTTGCGAATATGACAACCGTCAGCTGCATAATTGAATGACGACAATGAAAATTTGTGTCGGATTGAGACTCAAGCCCGGATTTCCGGCCTTAGTATTACGCTATCCGAATACGCCCCACGGCCTGACGCAGACTTTCAATATGTCGCCAACCATGTGTGTACAATTTGCACTCGCTCATCCATTAAGTACATTCCCGTACAGTGGAGACATTTTAACGGAAAGTCGCGTGCCCAGTGCCGGTGGATAAAGACAGTGTTGCAGTGACCGTGTTCAGAAGTGCGTAGCAGTGTTCTTTCTGCCATGCATATATGCGTGCATTATATTTATATTTGTAGGTGTTTTATTAAACAGACATCTAATCAGTCAATGAAACAGTCGGTACTGCTTATTTCTAACTGCCTTTTTTTTATATACAGGTTGAGTCGCGTAAGACGGAACACCCCCTTTATTCCGGGGGCGGCATGCGGTTTTCGGCGAATCACAGCGGACTATGGGGCACATACATTAGTACATGCACAATAATCATAACGTTTATATTGACCGAGATAATGAGGCAAGTACATGTTTTTAAATGGGACGCTATACTTTTTTTACCATAATTCGAACGCTCTGGAAAAGACGCGTATAGTGATGTAACGCATGTTGGTACTGTGATACAAACTTTTACCTTCGTAGCGTAGGCCGTGCATGCTGCATAGAGCACGGCAACTCGGCCTCCAGGTCGCTCGAGGCGTGTTTACAGTATGCAGCCGCTTCCGACCGCCTCGACCTTCAATCGTACAATATTTCCCAGCGTCTTTTAAGCGAAGTTTGAATCACAATAGCAACGTGCGTTACATCACTATACGCGTCTTTTCCAGAGCGTTCGAATGATGGTAAAAAAAGTACAGCTTCCCATTTAAAAAACATGTACTTGCTTCATTATCTCGGTCAATATAAACGTTGCGATTATTGTGCATGTGCCAAAGTATGTGCCGCATAGTCGGCTATGATTCGCCGAACACCGCTTGTCGATTCGTGCAATCGCCAACGGAATAATGGGGGTGTTACGTCTTCCGCGACTCACCCTGTATACGAGGCGTGTTTTTAAGTAAGGTCCGTTTCCTTGTAGGCACTAGTAGTTCGCGCACATACCGCTACGAGCGCGTGCGTCGTGTACCCGCGTACCTCGGGAAAAACTGTGCTCAGTTTCAGATATGTAGCTAAGCTATACGATTTTGTTCCGTGCTTTCAAAATGTTTAAGACTATCAACTCGTCCGCTGAGTGTGAAGTTCGCTCAGTAATACGGTTTATGTCAGCAAGGACCTGTCTGCTGCAGAAATTCATCGACAGATTTGCGAAGTGTAAGGTGGCACTGTCACGAGTGAAAGCGAAGTACGTATGTGGGTACGAGAATTGAAAGATGGCCGTGACAACGTCCATGATGAGGACCGCTCCGGTCGCCCTTCTTTGATTACAGACGATTTGTTGGCTTCAGTTGAAGCGATGATTCGTGAGAACAGGCACTTCCCAATAATAGGTCTCTCAAACGAATTTCCTGACGTGTCGAAATCATTGCTTTACAACATTGTTTCTGAACACCTAAAGTTTAGGAAACTGTGCTCGCGTTGGGTCCCAAATCTCCTAACAGAGGACCAGAAAAACCAAAGATTTGTGTGTGCGATAAAGTTCTTGACTCGTTATCTCGAAAAAGGTGACGGCTTCTTGAGTCAGATCGCAACTGTAGACGAAACATGGGTTTCCCATATCACGCCCGAATTGAAGCAACAGAGCATGGAATGGAGACACACACACTCGCCTGTAAAGGTGAAGGCCAAACAGACTCTGTAGCAGCGCAAAATCATGGCGTAGGTGTATTTGGATAGGCATGGTATTTTGTTGGTCGACTTCATGCAACGAGGACCCACTATCGATGCAGAAGCATACTGCCAAACCCTGAGAAAGCTACGCAGAGTGATTCAAAACAAAAGATGCGGCATGCTGACGAAGGGGATTGACTTTCTCCATGACAATGCAAGACCTCACACTGCAGGTCAGACGCGCGATTTATTGGACAGTTTTGGCTGGGAAGTTTTAGTCTGCCCACCTTACAGTCCTGGTCTTGCGCCGAGCGATTACCATCTCTTCCTCCACCTGAAACAGCACCTCAGTGGCCATTGTTACAATGATGACGACGTGAAAATAGCAGTGAACTCTTGGTTATCGGAGCAGGCGGCAAGTTTTGATGAAGAGAGCATTTTAAAATTGGTTGAGGGGTATGATACGTGTTTGAACAAACTTGGCAGCTACGTCGAAAAATAGAGTGAAGTATGTGCTTTCTGAAAATGAATTTACCTTTTTGAAATAACCTTTCGTTGTGTACGTATGTTCAAACGGACCTTACTTCAAAAACACACATCGTAGAACGCTTAAGCAGCTTTTGTTGCGTCGTGAGTACTAAATACGATTCCTTCTCAGAAAAGAAAGCTGACTATCCACATTGAGATAGACGCATGTTACAAAATATGCTTCCTCTGTAGCGCATCTTTGAATAGAGACTCTTGTTTCACCCGTACCCTGCACCGCCTTCTAAAATCAAACAAGTTAAAATATGTGCACTTTACTTATCGTTAGTAAATCACTTGGTTGCTGGACTCCTTTCTTCTGAACTGACAGAAGTTGGAAGACTTCAGGTAGCAAATGCTTTGTGTCTGACCGCTGCAACTAATAACAATAATATCTGTGTAGGTCCGACAGAAGTGTAGAAGCCACTCAAAAATGTTCAAATGTGTGTGAATTCCCAAGGGACCAAACTGCTGTGGTCATCGGTCCCTAAACTTACACGCTACTTAAACTTATACTAAGAACGACACACACACCCACGCCCGAGGGAGGACTCGAACCTCCGGCGGGAGGGGCCTCACAGTTTGTGGCATTAGGAGCCACTACATACGTACTGTTGTGTTGTGCTGTCGATTAGTTCGCTTGCGAAGTGAATAATGAAACAATATATGGTCAGTTGCGGGAACTGCCTACAACTCGGAGAATGCATTTTCGTGGGACATTGAAGCACTCGTGATTTATATGTCTCAATTTTACTTTCATAGATCTGTGGTACAAAGTTGTGTGTAATTGGTGGATTATGTGAAGGAGATGTTGCTCATTCATTCGTTGCACAATCTGTAATCTCCAGCAAGTTGTGTCACACATTTGGGAAAAATGTAATTATTGGTAACTTATGTAATCATTGTTAAAGTCTTATGTAATAGTTACACGGGGTGATTTTTATTAACGTTCAAACATCCTCGAAAGGACGTAGGTGACGCTGAGACAAGTAATTTAGTGAAAGACACGTGAGGCAGCAAATTTGGTAAATACCCCAAAAGTGTATGGCAAATGCTGAACATGTGACGCCACCAGATGACGTACCCCGCCGCACGTGCAGCGGTTGGGAATGTCGATCCCATCCCGAACGTTGGGGGCAGTGCTACACATCGCCCCGCTAGGTGTCGCATGAAGGAGTTAGTTTACAGCACCCCACTAGAGTGAAAATGGACCACATAGCCCATAAGCCATTGTCACTGCAGAAATCCAAAATATGGAGGGTGTTTTCGAGTAACTGCGTGAAGGGATGTTTGAGTGATACAATACTTCCGTTCAACCAAATAGCGCAAATTTCGAACACCTTTTGTAATTGTGATCTGTTGTAAACGTTGTTGTTGTTGTGGTCTTCAGTCCTGAGACTGGTTTGATGCAGCTCTCCATGCTACTCTATCCTGTGCAAGCTTCTTCATCTCCCAGTACCTACTGCAACCTACATCCTTCTGAACCTGCTTAGTGTATTCATCTCTTGGACTCCCTCTACCATTTTTACCCTCCACGTTGCCCTCCAATACTAAATTGGTGATCCCTTGATGCCTCACAACATGTCCTACTAACAGATCCCTTCTTCTTGTCAAGTTGTGCCACAAGCTTCTCTTCTCGCCAATCCTATTCAATACTTCCTCATTAGTTATGTGATCTACCCATCTAATCTTCAGCATTCTTCTGTAGCACCACATTTCGAAAGCTTCTATTCTCTTCTTGTCCAAACTATTTATCGTCCATGTTTCACTTCCATACATGGCTACACTCCATACAAATACTTTCAGAATTGACTTCCTGACACTTAAATCTATACTCGATGTTAACAAATTTCTCTTCTTCAGAAACGCTTTCCTTGCCATTGCCAGTCTACATTTTATATCCTCTCTACTTCGACCATCATCAGTTATTTTTCTACCCAAATAGCAAAACTCCTTTACTACTTTAAGTGTCTCATTTCCTAATCTAATTCCCTCAGCATCACCAGACTTAATTCGACTACAATCCATTATCCTCGTTTTGCTTTTGTTGATGTTCATGTTATATCCTCCTTTCAAGACACTATCCATTCCGTTCAACTGCTCTTCCAAGTCCTTTGCTGTCTCTGACAGAATTACAATGTCATCGGCGAACCTCAAAGTTTTTGTTTCTTCTCCATGGATTTTAATTCCTACTCCGAATTTTTCTTTTGTTTCCTTCACTTCTTGCTCAATATACAGATTGAATAACATCGGGGAGAGACTACAACCCTGTCTCACAAATGTAGAAGTTACAGAATTATTGTCCTCGCTGTACCCAAGGAAGAGCTGTTATTATTTTGTGTTTCTTTCTTTTTGTCCCTTTTGTTTTTGTTTACAGACATTATAGGTAAAGAAAACATTGGCCATTGACTGGTAACGATGCAATTAGGAAGCTGATAGTCATTCACCTGTGACGCAGTCCGGTAGGTTTTTGTTGTACTGCACTTTGCAAATAACAAGCGCTGACCGCGAGACCGGTAAACAGAATAACATATCTTACCTCCATGTAAACACTTTACTGTGTAATGCAATGAAAAAATACACTTCCTGTCAGATGCAAGACTTGAACCCTGAACCCCACAGGCTGAAGTGTATCACATAGAGCCGGAGGAACACCAAAGTGAACACTTGGGTTGGGAAGATCATGTGCATCATACCAGTAGTCTCAACCCCTGTTCGTGTTGCTGCGTGTCACCTGGTGACGTCAGATGTCAACATTTGCCTTCCACTTTTGAGGTACTTTCAGACATTTACGGTCCCTTGTGTCTTAAAGTGCTTGTCTTAGCTTCATCACCGCCGCTTCGCGGGTTTTTATACATTAATAAGAATCACCCTGTAATGATCATTTAAAAATAATTTAATTTCATAATAGAAACACAATGGAACGCTTTTGATTTTAGCTCTCAGAAAATTTCGTTTTACCCGTCAGGGGATAATTACCCTCAGATTGGGATCCACTGGTCTACACAGAATGGGTTCCAATCATTGACTCCCAAACCACAGTGTATAGTTTCAAAATGTTGAAATTGAGACCTGTGCAACACTGAATATGAATCATGACGCGCAGTTAAAAGTACACTGAGGTGACAAACGTTATGGGATAACGATAAGTACATATAGAGGTGGCGGTAGTGTCGCGTACAAAAGGTGTAAAAGCGCAGTACAGATTTATGCTGAAAGGATTCCGATGTGATCGGGTTTAATATACTTTGTTGGGTACCCGTGTCTAGGTGTAGCGTCTTTGATTCATAATCAAAACGTCTTCGGTCCCGGGTTCGATCACCGCCACTGCCTAAATTTTGATAAATAATCAGCATTGGCGGCCGAAGACTTCCGGCATAAGAAGTCAGCCTCATTCTGCCAACGGCCTTGTCAAAGAGAGCGGAGGAGCGGATAGAGGTTCAGGGCACTCTCTTGTCTAGGGGTGGGAAATTGCCCCTAAAGGCGGAAGAATCAGCAATGATCAACGACATGAGGATGGAGAAGGCAATGGAAACCTCTGCATTAAAGACACGTAACGTGTATCCACAGGACATGTGGCCTGTAGTTGAAGAAGTGTCATGATGATCTCTCCATTGGCAAAAGATTCCGGAATAGTCCCCCATTCGGATCTCCGGGAGGGGACTACCAAGGGGGAGGTTACCATGAGAAAAAGATTGAATAATCAACGAGAGGATAATGTTCTACGAGTCGAGGCGTGGAATGTCAGAAGCTTGAACGTGGTAGGGAAACTAGAAAATCTGAAAAGGGAAATGCAAAAGCTCAATCTAGATATAGTAGGGGTCAGTGAAGTGAAGTGGAAGGAAGACAAGGATTTCTGGTCAGATGAGTATCGGGTAATATCAACAGCAGCAGAAAATGGTATAACAGGTGTAGGATTCGTTATGAATAGGAAGGTAGGGCAGAGGGTGAGTTACTGTGAACAGTTCAGTGACCGGGTTGTTCTAATCAGAATCGACAGCAGACCAACAACGACAACGATAGTTCAGGTATACATTCCGACGTCGCAAGCTGAAGATGAACAGATAGAGAAAGTGTATGAGGATATTGAAAGGGTAATGCAGTATGTAAAGGGGGACGAAAATTTAATAGTCCAGGGCGACTGGAATGCAGTTGTAGGGGAAGGAGTAGAAGAAAAGGTTACAGGAGACTATGGGCTTGGGACAAGGAATGAAAGAGGAGAAAGACTAATGAGTTCTGTAACAAGTTTCATCTAGTAATAGCGAATACCCTGTTCAAGAATCACAAGAGGAGGAGGTATACTTGGAAAAGGCCGGGAGATACGGGAAGATTTCAATTAGATTACATCATGGTCAGACAGAGATTCCGAAATCAGATACTGGATTGTAAGGCGTACCCAGGAGCAGACATAGACTCAGATCACAATATAGTAGTGATGAAGAGTAGGCTGAAGTTCAAGACATTAGTCAGGAAGTCAATACGCTAAGAAGTGGGACACGGAAGTTCTCAGGAATGACGAGATACGTTTGAAGTTCTCCAACGCTATAGATACAGCAATACGGAATAGCGCAGTAGGCAACGCAGTTGAAGAGGAATGGACGTCTCTAAAAAGGGCCATCACAGAAGTTGGGAAGGAAAACATAGGTACAAAGAAAGTAGCTGCGAAGAAACCATGGGTAACAGAAGAAATACTTCAGTTGATTGATGAAAGGAGGAAGTACAAACATGTTCCGGGTAAATCAGGAATACAGAAATACAAGTCGGTGAGGAATGAAATAAATAGGAAGTGCAGGGAAGCTAAGACGAAATGGCTGCCGGAAAAATGTGAAGACATCGAAAAAGATATGATTGTCGGAAGGACAGACTCAGCATACATGAAAGTCAAAACAATCTTTGGTGACATTAAAAGCAACGGTGGTAACATTAAGAGTGCAACGGGAATTCCACTGTTAAATGCAGAGGTGAGAGCAGATAGGTGGAAAGTATACATTGAAAGCCTCTATGAGGGTGAAGATTTGTCTGATGTGATAGAAGAAGAAACAGGAGTCGATGTAGAAGAGATAGGGGATCCAGTATTAGAATCGGAATTTAAAAGAGCTTTGGAGGGCTTACGGTCAAATAAGGCAGAAGGGATAGATAACATTCCATCAGAATTTCTAAAATCATTAGGGGAAGTGGCAACAAAACGACTATTCACGTTGGTTTACAGAATATATGTGTCTGGCGACATACCATCTGACTTTCGGAAAAGCATCATCCACACAATTCCGAAGACGGCAAGAGCTGACAAGTGCGAGAATTATCGCACAATCAGCTTAACAGCTCATGCATCGAAGCTGCTTACAAGAATAATATACAGAAGAATGGAAAAGAAAATTGAGAATGCGCTAGGTGACGATCAGTTTGGCTTTAGGAAAAGTGAAGGCACGAGAGAGGCAATTCTGACGTTACGGCTAATAATGGAAGCAAGGCTAAAGAAAAATCAAGACACGTTCATAGGATTTGTCGACCTGGAAAAAGCGATCGACAATATAAAATAGTGCAAGCTGCTCGAGATACTGAAAACAGTAGGGGTAAGCTATAGGGAGAGACGGGTCATATACAATATCTACAACAACCAAGAGGGAATAATAAGAGTGGACGATCAAGAACGAAGTTCTCGTATTAAGAAGGGAGTAAGACAAGGCTGTAGCCTTTCGCCCCTACTCTTCAATCTGTACATCGAGGAAGCAATGATGGAAATAAAAGAAAGGTTCAGGAGTGGAATTAAAATACAAGGTGAAAGGATATCAATGATACGATTTGCTGATGACATTGCTATCCTGAGTGAAAGTGAAGAAGAATTAAATGATCTGCTGAACGGAATGAACAGTCTAATGAGTGCACAGAATGGTGTGAGAGTAAATCGGAGAAAGAGGAAGGTAATGAGAAGTTACGTGCAAGAGTAATACACAGAGGAATGGAAAGGAGCTCAGTCCGTCAGTTCACCTGATGATGGCGACATGTTTGATCGCCGAAATATTGTGCCCGTTGGACACTATAGACCGGCAGTACACCCGTGGATATTTTGATTATCAAATACGCCGGGAGAAACTCAAGAATCACGAAAAGAAAATTGATGATGTGATGTGTTAGACGACGACCAGTTTGGCTTTAGGAAAGGTGAGAGAGAGGCAGTTCTGACATTGCGGTTAATAATGGAAGCAAGACTACAGGAAAATCAAGACACGTTCATTGGACATGTCGACCTGGACAAAGCGTTCGACAGTGACAGATGGTGCAAGGCGTTCGAAATTCTGAGAAAAATAGGGCTAAGCTACAGGGAGAGACGAGTAATACACAGTATGCACCAGAGCCAGAGGGAATAATAACAGTTGACGACAAGAACAAATTGCTCGCATTAAAAAGTGTATAAGACAGGGATGTAGTCTTGCGCCCCTACTGTTCAATCTGTACATCGAAGAAGAAATGATGGAAACAAAAGAAAGGTTCAGGAGTGGAATTAAAATTCAAATCGAAAGGATATCAATGATACGATTCACTGATGGCGCTGCTATCCTGTGTGAAAGTTAAAGAGAATTACAAGTTCTGCTGAATGGAGTGAACGGTCTAATGAGTACAGAATATGTATTGAGAGTAAATCGAAGAAAGAGGAAAGTAATGAGAAGAAGCAGGAATGAGAACATCGAGAAACTTAATATCAGGACTGATGGTCACGAAGTAGATGAAGTTAAGGTATTCTGCCAACAAGGCAGCAAAATAACTAATGACGGACGGAGCAAGGAGGACATCAAAAGCAAACTACCACTGGCAAAAAGGGCATTCCTGGCCGAGGGAACTCTACTAGTATCAAACATAGGCCTTAATTTGAGGAACAAATTTCTGAGAATGTACGTTTGGAGTACAGCGGTGTATGGTAGTGAACATAGACTGTGGGAAAGCCGGAACAGGAGAGAATGAAGCATTTGAGGTGTGGTGCTACAGACGAATGTAGAAAATTAGGTGGACTGATACAGTAAAGAATGAGGATGTTTTGCGCAGAATCGGAGAAGAAAGAAATATGTGGAAAACACTGAGAAGGAGTAGGGACAAAATGATGGGACATCCGTTAAGACATCAGTGGTACTAGCGGGAACTGTAGAGGCAAAAACTGTAGAGGAAGACGGGGACTGGAGTACATCCAGGAAATAATTGAGGTCGTAGGTTGCAAGTGCTACTCTGGGATTAAGAGATTGGCACAGGAGAGGAATTCGTGGCGGGCCGCATCAAACCAGTCACAAGACAGACTCAAAAATGAAAAAGAAAGCGAAAAAAAAAAGGTAGAGGCAGCATGACTCAATATCTGCAGGGAGCTTCCAATGAGCTGTTGAGCTGCTGCACTAAGCGAATCAAAAGGAGGTCCGACTCAATATTAGCAGGAACCGCTTTAGTCACCTCACTTTGTAATTGGGAGAGATGGACAGCGGCTGAGTTATTTACTGTCTCATTTCGACGAATATACTGGAGATGGGGTGTACCAGCTAACCGACGTTTTTCCGTAGTATTTTCGGAACAGTTGGGAAAAGACGGAAAAGAAGTACTGCCTTGCAACGGTAGTCTCGGGCTTGGTATCGTATGACCGTTGCCGGAAACAGGCGTTGTGGCCGTTGTCGGCAACACGCGATGACGCTACAGTAAACAAATGTAGTGGAGGCTAGGGAAACACACAGCACTGTGAAGAATTTCAAGACAGCTGTGCGTATATCACCAAGTGTTTCAGCGTGTCATCGTGAGATATCACGATTGAAACTCAACGATGAACCGACAGAAGAGCCTCCACTCCACGGTGCAGTAATCTTGTGGCCGATTAATTCACTGTTATTTTTCTGAAATTCTCGGGGAGGGGCAGGGGGGAGTACCGGAAATGAGTTTCTTCCACTCCTATATTCTCGTTTTTGTTGGTTTGTATTTTTTGTTTGTTTTGTATTTTGTATAATTATTTTTGAATGTTTTCATATTGAGGATTGAGATTTTCTGTCTTTTCTTGCCGAAGTCCTAAATGCTTCGTGATGAGCAAAATTTACGGTCCTGCATTGTGTGCTTGTACAGCATTCGCTTCAAAAGAAAATAGTTCCTTCGAATACGTGGGAATTTCCGTCATGGATGCTGGGTGTGGATCTTTTAGCATTACATGGGTTGGCAGTTAGTATGATGAATGCCGTGTCCTTCTGTGGTTCCTTCAGAAAGGTCGCGTATTCTGAGGTTGTGTTTAGGTTGGGACCTGATAGCATATCTCGAATTATTCTCGAAGAATATTACTCTCGTTTGTAGTATCAACCTGCACATCTTATCCTGAACTTTAGATCTGCTGCTCAAGTTCAGATTACTGTATACTGTACAGTATTGGTGAACAAAATTTACTGGGTGAGGTAAGGGTGTATTGCAGTCCTGCAGACGTCACACGCAGAGGATGAAGATATAGTGAAAGCATATGAGGATAATTAACGTATAATACAGTATTAAAAGGAGATGTAAGCATCATGGTCGACTGGAACACTGGAGCAGAGGAAGGAATAGAAGACAGAGTTACGGGACTATTTGGGCTAGGGAGTACGAATGAGAGAGAAGAAAGGATAATTGAGCTCTGCAATAAATTATGGCTAGTAACATCGGATACTGTTCAAAAATCACAAGAGGAGAAGGTATGTTTGGAAAAACCTGGGCACACATGGAGATTTCAGATGAATTACATCATAGTCGAAAACAGATTTCGAAACTGGATTGTAACGCTCCCCAGGAGCAGATATGGACTCATTTTATTAACGATGGACAGTAGACAAAAGCTTAAGAAAATCGTCCGGAAGAATCAGTGTGGAACGAAATAGGGTACTGCAATACTGAGGAATCAAGCGGTGCGTTTGAAATTCTCCAGGGATGTAGATACTGCGGTAATAAATACCGCAATAGACAAAAAATTCAGCTAAAGAGAAATGAATATCGCGATAAACGCCTGTCACAGAATTTGGACTGACAAATGTTATTACAAGAAAGATAACTGCGAATAGATCTGGGTAAAGTTAGATCATTTAGGAATGAAATAAATAATAAGTACAGGGAACTCAAGGCTAAATGCTTCAGAAAAAATCCAAAGAAATTAGAATGTAAATGGCCGCCGGAAGGAGTGATTCAGTATACAGGAACGTCGAAACAGCTCTGTACACACCTCAGAGCCAATATCAGTTAAATTAAATAAATTTAATTACAATCAAATCCACCTTCATTAACAGTATTTCACCATCAAATCCGTTATAAACAAATTAAAAGCAAAGGCGTCAACATTATGAGCACAAGAGGAATACAGCTGTTAAACGCAGGGGAGAGAGCAGATATGTCGAAAGAGTGCACTGAAGGTCTCTGCGAGAGAGAGAGGAATTGTCTGATGTGAGTGCGAGAACCATCACACAGTCAGCTTAACATCTCTCGCATGCAAGTTGCTGACTGGAATAATATACAGAAGAATGGAAAAGAAACTTGAGTATCTGTTAGATAACAGTTTGGTTTTAGAAAAGGTAAAAACACTTGATAAGAGAAGCAGGAATCAAGTAGAAAGAAAGCAGGTTAACAAGGTCTCTCGATGTAGAAAAAAAGATTCAATTCTGTAAGATGGTGCAGATGTTCAAAATTTTCAGGAAACTAGGTGAAGCTAAAGGGAAAAAGGGGTACTGTACAATATGTACAAAACAGTTAGGGAAAAATAAGAACGGAAGACCAAGAATGAAATGCTCGATTAGGAAGCATAGAAGAGAGGGATGTAGTCTGTCAGGTCAACTTAAATGAGGATACCAAAGAACTGCTGAAGCACCTGCATGAATCTTTATTTGTATTGCAGACATAGATGACTTTTTTTTAAAAAAAGAAAGGCTTCCATATTTCGCTACATTTCACACTACAGTGACATACGGGATCGTTTTTGAGTAATGCATCAATCCAAAGTAAAGTTTGCCGGCTCCAGGAGCGTGTAACACGAATTATTTGTGGTGAAGACTTAAGATCGTCCTGCGGAGACCTGTTCAAGGAAGTGAGAGTTCTGACTACTATTCCCCAATACATTTTTTCCTCTGTGATATGTGTCATATGATATTTACGACAAAGTCGAGCTAACAGTTCAGTTCATGGAATCAACACCAGAAGAAAGAATAATCTTCATTAAGACTGAAAGTCCCTTGTTTCGGCCCATAAAGATGTTCGTTATTCAGGAACACAAATTTTCAGTTAACTTGCGAAAAGGCATCGAAAGTTCAACTACTAATAAAGTACAACGTAAAATGAGCCTAAAGGATTTATTGGCAGCCAGCACCCTTCTACTGCTGTTGTGGTCTTCAGTCCAGACACTGGTTTGGTGCAGCTCTCCACGCTACTCTATACTGTAAAAGCTTCTTCATCTCCGAGTAACTACTGCAACATACATCCTTCTGAATTTGCTTAGTGTATTCATCTCTTGGTCTCCCTCTACGACTTTTACCCTCCAAACTTCCCTCCAATACTAAATTTGTGACATCGTGATGCCTCAGAACGTGTCCTACCAACCGACTCCTTCTTTTGGTCAGGTTATGTCACAAATTCATCTTCTCCCCAATTCTGTTCAGCAACTCCTCATTAGTTAGGTGACCTACCCATCTAATCTTCAGCATTCTTCTGTAGCACCACATTTCGAAAGATTCTATTCTCTTCTTGTCTAAACCATTTATCGTCCATGTTTTGCTTCCATACATCGCCACACTGACACTTAAATCTGTGCTTGATGTTAACAAATTTCTTTTCTTCTGAAACGCTTTTGTTGCCATCGCCAGTCGACATTTTATATCCTCTTAACTTCTACCATCAACAGTTATTTTGCTCCCCAAATTGCAAAAATCATCTACTACCTTAAGTGTCCCATTTCCTATTCTAATACCCTCAGCATCACCTCATTTTATTCGACTACATTCCATTAACCTCGTTTTGCTTTTCTTAATGTTCATCTTATATTCCCCTTTCAAGACACTGTCCATTCCGTTCAACTGCTCTTCCATGTCCTTTGATGTCTCCGACAGAATTACGTCATCGGCAAACCTCAAAGCTTTTATTTCTTCTCCATGGATTTTAATTCCTATTAAAAAAAATTATTTTGTTTCCTTCGCTGCTTGCTCAAAATATAAATTGAATAACATCAGGGATAGGCTACAACCCTACCTCACTCCCTTTTCACTCACTGCTTCTCTTTCGTCCCCCCGACTCTTTACAACTGCCATTTGGTTTCTGTAAAATTGTAAGTAGACTTTCGCTCCCTGTATTTTACCCCTGTCACCTTCAGATTTTGAAAGAGAGTATTCCATTCAACACTGTCAACAGTTTTCTCTAAGTCTACAGATGCTATAAACGGAGGTTTGCCTATCCTCAAACTAAGATAAGTCATAAGGTCGGTATTGCATCGCGTGTTCCAAAATTTCTACGGAATCCAAACTGATCTTCCCCGAGGTCAGCTTCTACCAGACTTTCCATTCGTCTGTAAAGAATCCGTGGTAATTTTCACACCTGTCGACACCTTCTTTCTTTTGGATTGGAAGTATTATATTCTTCTTGAAATCTGAGGGTTTTTCATCTGTCTCTTACATTTTCCTCACTAGATGGTAGAATTTTGTCCGGGCTGGCTCTCCCAAGGCTATCAGTAGTTCTAATGGAACGTTGTCTACTCCTGGGCCCCCTTTTGACTTACATCTTCCAGTGCTCTGGCAAATTTTTCACGCAGTATCATATCTTCCATTTCGTCTTCATCTATGTCCTCTTCCATTCCCATAATTTTGTCTTCAAGTACCTCTCCTTTGTGTAGACCCTCTATATACCTCATCCACCTTTCCACTTTCCCTTCTTTACTTAGGACTGGTTTTCCGTCTGCGCTCTTGATATTCACACAGGTGGTTCTCTTTTCTCCAAATGTATCTTTCATTTTCCTATAGGCAGTATCTATCCTAGCCCTAGTGATGAATGGCTCTACATGCTTACATTTGTCCTCTAGCCATCCTTGTTTAGCCATTTTGCGCTTCCTGTCGATCTCATTTTTGAAACTTCTGTATTACTTTTCGCCTGCTTCATTTATTGCATTTTTATATTTTTTCGTTTCATCAGTTACATTCAATATCTCTTCTGTTACCCAAGGATTTCTACGAACTATAGTGTTTTACCTACTTGAGTGTCTGCTGCCTTCACTATTTCATCTTTCAGAGCTACCCATTCTCCTTCTGCTGTATTTATTTCCCCTGTATTTGTCAATCGTTCCCTGGTGCTCGCTCTCAAACTCTCTACAGCCTCTGGTTCTTTCAGTTTATCCAGGCCCCATCTCCTTAAGATCCTACCTTTTCACAGTTTCTTCAGTTTCAGTCTACAGTTCATAACCAATAAATTTTGGTCAGAGTCCACATCTGCCCCTAGAAATGTCATACGATTTGAGACCTTGTTGCTAAATCTCTGTCTTACTATTATGTAATCTATCAGAAGTCTTCCAGTGTCTGGAGGCCTCTTCCACGTATACAGCCTTCTTTCATGATTCTTAAACAAAGTGTTAGCTATGATTAAGTTATGCTCTGTGCCAAATTCTACCAGGCGGCTTCCTCTTTCGTTCTGTACCCCCAGTCCATATTCACCTACTACTTTTCCTTGTCTTCTTTTTCCTACTATTGAATTCCAGTCCCCCATGGCTATTAAAATTTCGTGTCTCTTAACTATTTGAATAATTTCTTTTATCGCATCATACATTTCTTCAATCTTTTCATTATCTGCAGAGCTAGTTGGCATATAAACTTATACTACTGTGGTAGGCGTGGCCGTCGTGTATATCCTGGCAACAGTAATCCATTCTCTATGCTGTTTGTAGTAGCTTACCTATTCTCCTATTTGTTTTATTCATTATAAACCTACTCCTGCATTACCCCTAGTTGATTTTGGATTTTTAACCCAATATTCACCTGAGCAGAAGTCTTGTTCCTCCTGCCACCGAACTTCACTAATTCCCACTATATCTAACTTTAACGTATCCATTTCCCTTTTTAAATTTTCTAACTTACCTGCCCGATTAAGCGATCTGACATTCCACGCTCTGATCTGTAGAACGCCAGTTTTCTTTCACTGTCGGCCGCTGTGACCGAGCGGCTCTAGGCGCTTCAGTCCGTAACCGCGCTGCTGCTACGGTCGCAGGTTCGAATCCTGCCTCGGGCATGGATGTGTGTGATGTCCTTAGGTTAGTAAGCTTTAAGTAGTTCTAATCTAGGAGACTGATGACCTCAGATGTTAAGTCCCATAGTGCTTAGAACCATTTGCACCATTTTTTTTCGTTCACCTAATAACGATGTCCTCTTGAATAGCCCCGCCCGAAGATACGAATGGGAGACTATTTTACCTCCGGAATATTTTACTCAATAGGACACAATCATGGTTTTACCATACAGGAGAGGTGCATGCCCTCGGGAAAAATTACGGCTGTAGTTTCCCCTTGCTTTCAGCCGTTCGCAGTAACCCCACAGCAAGGCCGTTTTGGTTAATGTTACAAGGCCAGATCAATTAACCATCCGGACTTTTGCCCCTGCAACTACTGAAAAGGCTGCTACCCCTCTTCAGGTACAACACGTTCGTCTGACCCCTCAACAAATACCCCTCTGTTGTGGTTGCACTTTCGGTACAGCTACCTGTATCGCTGAGGCATGCAAGCCTCCCCACCAACGGCAAGGTCCATGGTTCCAGGGGGGGGGGGGGGGGGTTGTCGTAGACTTCCGTAGCCCAAAAGTTATCACACACCCTCACACACCATATGTTTTGTTGTTGTAAAAATGTATTACGTATTCTTGTTTAATGACATGTTCTACATTCTTGAGAATCTCCTAGCGATGGATCCGTGGAACAAGAAGTACGAGGGTCACTCCAAAATAAATGCACACTATTTTTGTAAAACTACATTTTTCATTCTGCATGTGTGAAAGTTTTACCGTGTGTAGATACATCCTTTACGCTTGTTTTCAAACTTAGTTCAACCTGTTCCCGGGAGTGGCACCGTCACAGCATGTCTTCAAGGTGACTGCTACACTAGACGTTCGTCAGAAGCAATGTGCTGTCATAGAATTCCTTGTGCTGTGAAAACGAGTCAGTTTGAAACACCCCTCCACCTCCACAAGAGGTTGAAAAATGTGTATGGAGATGCTCCTGTCGATCGTAGTACAGTTAGTCGGTGGACAAGCAGGTTACGTGATGAAAGTGGGCACGGCAATATTGAGAATTGTCCTCGCAGCGGCAGGCCTCGTACTGCACACACTCCAGACAATGTGCAGAGAGTTAACGAATTGGTGTCTGCTCGCAGACGAATCACAGTGAACGAACTGTCACGCTACGTTGGGATAGGGGAAGGAAGAGTTTGCAGAATACTGAAAGTGTTGGCGTTAAAAAAGGTTTGTGCCAGCTGGGTTCCCAGGATGTTGACAGTGGCTCACAAAGAAACGAGAAAAACGGTATGCAGCGAACTTTTGGAACAGTACGAGAATGGTGGAGATGAATTTCTTGGAAGAATTGTGACAGTTGATGAAACATGGCTCCATCATTTTTCACCAGAGATGAAGAGGCAATCAGTGGAGTGGCATCATGCAAATTCACCCAAGAAAAAACAATTCAAAACCACACCTTCTGTTGCAAAAGTTATGGCTACTGTGTTTTCGATTCCGAAGGACTCTTGCTTGTGGACATCATGCCAAGTGGAACCACCATAAATTCTGATGCATATTTGACGATACTGAAGAAACTTCAAGCTCGATTGAGTCGTGTTCGACCACATCGGCAAAAGCAGGGTGCACGACAATGCACGGCCACATGTCAGTCAAAAGTCCATGGAATCGATCACAAAACTCGTATGGACAACACTGAAACACCTGGCTTACAGTCCTGACCTGGCTCCGTGTGACTATCATCTCTTTGGGAAAGGCCGTGCGGTTCTAGGCGCTACAGTCTGGAACCGAGCGACCGCTATGGTCGCAGGTTCGAATCCTGCCTCGGGCATGGATGTGTATGATGTCCTTAGGTTAGTTATGTTTAATTAGTTCTGAGATCTAGGTGACTGATGACCTCAGAAGTTAAGTTGCCTAGTGCTCAGAGCCATTTGAATCATTTTGAATCTTTGGGAAACTGAAAGACTCTCTTCGTGGAACAAGGTTTGAAGATAATGACGCTCTTGTGCACGCTGCCAAACAGTGGCTCTCAACAGGTTGGTCCAGAATTTTACCATGCGGGTATACAGGCGCTGGTTCCAAGATGGCGTAAGGCATTTGAGAGGGAAGGGAATTATGTGGAGAAATGAAAATATTGTTCCTAAAGGATGTATCTACACACTGTAAAACTTTCAAACATGTAGAATAAAATATGGATTTAAAAAAAATAGTGTCATTTGTTTTGGAGTGACACTCATACATCTAATGTAACATGATTTTTCAGTAAGTTGACGTGTATCATATTATGTATTTGAGCTATAGAGGGTATCCCAGAAATGGACCGACAAACTTCTTCGAGGCGTTGTAGTGAGTGCCTTGAGGAACAAATCTAGGATAGGAACGCGTGTCCGGAAACATCATCCAACGACGCTACAGAGCGTCGACGTTATAGCAGCCGGCGCTTGGCACTAGGCACCCCTAGGTGGCAAACGTGACTTTGTACGGTAATGGACCGTAGACGGAACGTCTCGTAATGTTTTGTGTTATTTAGTGATCGTGACTGATTGCCAGGATCGCCAGTGCTAACTACTGTGTAGACAGATCTCGCCTTCTATAAATGCGATACTCTGTTACATTGGCTTCCGTCTTCTGTTTATTTTTCTTCTTTACACCGAATATCATTGGAGTAGCGTTACAGGGGAAAATTAACTGCAAATGGAAACATGTGTCTGAAACCGTCATCCACCGAGGCAACAGGACTTCTCAATGACAGCAGACTAGGCCTGTCTACGTAGAAGCTAGCTATCACTAAATAACAAACAACACTGCGAGACGTTTCGCCCACGGTCCGTCAGCGCACAAAGTCACATTTTCTGCGATGGGGTGCTCTAGTGGCAGTCGCCAGAGCCTGTAACTTTGACGCTCTGTAGCGTCGTTGGATGACGTTTCCAGACACAGGTTTCTATCCTCTACTTGTTCCTCAAGACACTCTATAAAACCCTTCGAAGTCTACCACGACATTTCTGGGACACAGCTTCAGTTTCTCAGTCGAAATAATTTGTTTTGTTTGTATTACATTTTCTTTTTATTTGCAAGTAACAATAATCTCTCCACCGCGAACCCCTATTTCCCCACGAGGATTACGGTGATTAAAAAGTTATATTGTGTAGTACACTGTACATATCATGGCTCGCATTCGGAAGGACGACGGTTCAAATCCGTTTCCGGCCATCCTGATTTAGGTTTTCCATGATTTTGCTAAATCGCTTCAGACAAATGCCAGGATGGTTCCTTTGAAAGGACACGGCCAACTTCCTTCCCAATCCTTCCCTAACCCAATGGGACTGATGACCTAGTTGTTTGGTCCCCTCCCTCAAATCAACCACCATCACGGTTCACAGCATTTTATGTTTAACGAGAACAATCTAAGCATAAAAAATTCTCATATTTTGCAGGTCACCCGGTATTTTGCAGTTTTTAACATTCATTACAATATGACATCATCATCGTATCAGTTGTATACATATTGCAGATAGTCACCATGTCGATGCATCAGTGTTCAAAGACCACGGATTTGATGGTTAACTGGAATTTAAATTTATCATGTTATATGGATGTTGTTTGAGGTCTGTGACTGTATTACTAAATTATGTGGAATAATTTATACTGCTACAGTCACTTTTTACTAATATTTTAATAGCACAATACATTTCGGCAGCATTCTGACATCATCGGGTGCGTTATACAATTACTTATACATCAGCTGATAGGTTTGTACATTAGCTGTGTGTGCCACTGGTGTTACGAATCGAAAAATTAACCTGTGTGGAAGGACAAATCTGTTACAGTGTGTACATTATGCGAAGAGCATGATTAGGTAATGTATT
Source organism: Schistocerca gregaria (assembly GCF_023897955.1). Lineage (NCBI taxonomy): Eukaryota > Metazoa > Arthropoda > Insecta > Orthoptera > Acrididae > Schistocerca > Schistocerca gregaria. Next base: position 307,622,108 of record NC_064923.1, read on the forward strand.
AATACGTTTACGTACATTTCTGTTGCCAGCACAGTAACAGGTAAATCGCAACTTAGCATTTTCACAAACAACTTCTCACGGTTGGGATTCACAGTCATGTAATATTTATTAAAAGACATCATAGTCGCCGTTGACTGTATAAAATATTTATTGTTACTATTGCGATTTCGGCTTTGTGGCCATTTTCAAGTGACACTGCAAAGTTACTTCTGTCAGAATATAAAACTATCTGACACGAGTACATGTCGTCGGCAAAATGCAGCCTTTTGACTGTGAGAGTCCGACAAGATCCGATGAGTACGACACTTCTTACATCGTAATATGTTATTAAATATATACTGAACTGTCGACGTTACCATCGTTCTAATAATCTGTCACACATACAAGTTCAGGTAGCTTTCTGTTTATATCTCTGAGTGTTTTTCTGTTCTCTTGGTGAGCTTTACAACTTGTTCATTGTTGGTTTAATTCATTGTTTATGGCTTTAATAGCCTTCTGACTATAACTGTTTTTTTGTTATTGTTTAATTTTGCTATACCTGTGGCATTTTTTGTTGCAACAATAATAAATCTAGGATAAACTACTTACAATTTCAAAGACTGTTAACATCTTGTAAGTTGTTTACCTTAGATTTTAAAACAATTTGGAAAGATGTATACATGTTTGTGAAAATGCTAAGTTGTGATTTACCTGTTACTGTGCTCTGTGTGCCAGAAAATGAGATCGCCAATGGAAATGTAAGTAAAGTTATTCACATAATGTACACACTGTAACAGATTTATCCTTCGACACAGGTTTATTTTTCGATTCCTAACCCCATTGGCACACACAGCTAATGTACATAACCTATCAGCTGAAGTAACTGTATTATGCACCTGATGATGGCAGCATGCTGCCGAGATGCATTGTGCTAATAAAATATTAGTAAAAAGTGACTGCAACAGTATAAATTATTCCACATAAACTGGAGTTTATACTAAACAGTTACACGAGAAGATTTTATAGCTAGTTATCAGACTTTTAAGAAATGTCTGGACGCTGGCCTCAAGTCACCTCGGGGTAAGGCCGCCAACGCGTACCATGAAAGATCGCTGATTCGAGTCCTGTCTCAGGCAGGCGTATGGGCTTAAACTGAGAGATTACTGTGATTTCCTGTTTGTGATCATTAGCAGTACAGTCTTCACGTTCAGAGAACGTAGCACTGCCGACGTTCTCTGGGTGAACCTCGAATGAGATTCGTCCCTAGCCGATGGTGCGTTAAACTACACTCCTTTCTTCCTTTATTACGCAAAGGCATGCGATTTTACTAGTTGCTGGGTGTTTATTCCAGCGCTCTTAATAGACAGGCTCTCGTCGAGACTCATAAGCAAGAATAATTAAATGCAGTGCGTGAATGTCATGTACATTAGCGCAAAAACTGATCTGCGTCCGTAATAATTATTAATTCTAGCTTTTCCAGTGAAGCAGTTATTTTTGAGGTACCGAGTGCAGTATTAAAACTTTCGCTAGATGAACTAAGAACTATTGCTCTAAATATGTCGCTGCTGTTGTAGTTTTGCTTCTCTGCAAAACTATCGCAGCTTACATCAGTTCACAACTGCTTTCTGTACTAACCACACACTTCTACTTGGGCCCTGTACGGAGGCTCAAGTTGATGATGAGTCGCTAGGACGACCAAGTATAGCTAAAGCCTTTCCATTCATTTTTGTAAATAATGGTGACAAACACTAGGCACAACACCCCGCTCGATACAACACTATTCATTCAATTTGAGGCACATTAATACAAGGGCGCTTCACTCGTAGGTAACAGGCTCGAATTTTAATGATTATAAAATTCTCAAAATGAGATACAATAATTATTTCTCAAGTAAATGCATTATCCCGAAAAAGATACCTGAATATATAACCGTTATATTCACTATCAGCTTTTTCTTAAAAAAAAAAATAAAACAGCTGCACATTGAATCAAATGTGAACTGAAGAATGGGATACAACACGTCGGCTTTGACCAATGATGTCATAGATATTAACGTCTTTATTTTCGAGCCGTAGATAATAAAGGTGTTATCTTCTTTGACGTAGCGTGGTTATTGTGAATTGAAATAAATGAAAATGTTTTAAAAAGACAGGGCTAGACATTGTGCACGATTTTTGTCGCTTGTATTAAATCATTTGTTCGTTCCAATTCATTCGGTACTTATTTTCATTCTTAGTGAGTTTGAGGTATTTTGGAAGAATTGTTTTTAATTCTGGACGGTCTTTACTTTTCGATTTTTTGTTCGTAGGTATGGATGTATCCATAGACCATGTATAACATAGACCGCGCATGCCCCTATCTCTGGCGTGTTAAGGCTTGAAACCAACATCTAAGTCACGTGACTAGGGGCAGAAAGCAGACTTCATGTCTTTAGCCGTGTGTGAAGTGGAACTGACAGTTACAGTTTTTCCCATTTATAGCTGAAATCAAGTGCTGATTTTGACAATTCAACTAACTGTAATACTACTGTTACACATGAAGTAGGGCAGTTAACGTAGTTTCTCCGAAATTCCTGGTAATAATGGCTCTGAGCACTATAACATCTGTGGTCATCAGGCCCCTAGAACTTAGAAGTACTTAAACCTAATTAACCTAAGGACATCACACACATCCATGCCCGAGGCAGGATTCGAACCTGCGACCGTAGCAGTCGCGCGGTTCCGGACTGAGCGCCTGAACCGCTAGACCACCGCGGCCGGCCCTGGTAATAAGGCAATGGTTATCGTTTTTACATGTGGTCAGGTTGAAACGTATTGACAGTTCTTTTTAACAAGCGACAGGCTAATTATTGTTTAGTGAATACTCTTTTTTTGGCACTGTTAGTTCTTGTAGTTCAACACTTCCACAGGAGTAGAAGAGAACATAATAATTCCGCACGCTGCATTAGTTTTGTAACTATTCCACTAGAATGCGTGTCAAATGTTATACGCTTTTGTAAGAAAGGAAATTTACTTATGTGAATAATGTCAGGTATTTAGGAATATAAATCTTCTGACTCTTTCTCAACCCAGTACAGATACCTAAACGATATCAAGATAGAGAGCGTAATATATTACAAAACGTTGATTATACTTGTGTAGTGAGCTACATATTAACAATATGTCGTCTTAAAATCTCAGTCATTCATCAAGTTTTGCGTCCAAGGACCTGCAGCTATCCTAACTTTCAACTCATAGAAATTCCTCTGCTAGTATTTTGAAATAGTTCCCTTCCACAATTGAGATTTTCATCCGTTTGTAAAGTGTGTAGGGTCAAAACAAGACTTCTGTGGACATATATTCATTGAAGGACTAATATTTTCAATAAAATTTTTCTGGATTTGTAACCGCATTGTCAATAAATATAAAACTACCAACGTTTCGGCCCCTGTTTCAAGGTACCTTCTTCAGGGTACCTTGTAACAGGGACCGAAACGTCGGTAGTTTTATATATATTGACAATGCCGTCATAAACCCAGAAATTTTTTATTGAATGTGACAATATCCGCGGAAGCCTACGTTTGTAACAGTTATTTTGTTGCTTGTAAACAGAACTGCCAGTACGTTTCACCTAGCCATACGTAAAAAGGGTAACCAACGCATTAATGTTAGGAACCAGATTAACTGCACTACTACATGTGTAATAGCAATAAGGCAGATTATTGTCTTGTTAAAATCAGTGCTTCATTTCAGTTATAAATGAGAAAAACTGTGTCAACCCCACCCTACACAGTGCACAATAACAGAAACTCGGCGTCCTACCTCGAGTCACGTGACTTAGATGTTGGTTTCAGTGTAATGACGTCAGGTTCAGTCTATGTTATCTGTCTTCTATGGATTCATCTATTCGTATGAATGTGGAAGACTTGAAGCAGGGTTTGTAACCTGCAGTATTGGATACAAATTTTACAGTTCTCGTTTTTTTTTGTCATTCCTAGCAATACTGTTACTACGATATGTTTCAGTCGATACTAGTATTATCGAAAGCGAAAAGATCGACCAACGAAATGTTTGTATCCCTTACTTAAGTTGACCTATATAGATCAACTGAAAATAGGACACTAGTGCTAGCAAAGACGAAAAAAGCAACATATGTAACATTAGAGTCCTGTAGCCCAGTTAAACTAAAAAGGTTGTTCAGTCGACCTACATAGGCCAGCCGAAGTATGGGACACATATGTCACTATTTTTCGCCTTCGCTAGCACTAGTATCCCATTCATCAGTGTACCTATATAGGTCAACTGAAGAACGTGATACAAATTTTACTTATGTCGAGTTTTTCGCCTTCGCTGGCACTAGTATCAAGGCGTGGAATACAAATTTTACTGTTGTAGATTTTTTCGCTGTCGCTAATACTACTACGATAATTTTCAGTCGATACTTTTAGTATCGAAGGCGAAAAACAATGTATATCCCATACTTCAGTTGACCTGATACAAATTTTATGTATGTCGCTTTTTTTTTCGCCTTCGCGTAGTTCAACTGAGGTTTAATATGTGTCGATTTTTTCGTCTTCGTTATCATTAGTATTATACTCTTCAGTTGACCCATATCCTTGGAGTCACTATTTATTTATGATCTTTGCTCAAGTATATAACATCTTTGTGATATTTGTGTCTATCTGGAGCAAAAACGTCTAAAAGGATGTGTTCAGAGAGCGGGAGGGGTTTCTACGAGCCAGGATATATTGCACACATGTAAGTAACCCTAACTGTGATATAATTACAGCTTTAGCTTCAAATCATTAAAATTTCCCTGCCATTTCGGTTCTGAGCACTAATGAATGACGATAGCACCATCCATGTAATCATCATATTTATACGGATGTGATTATCATAGCAGTTGAAAATGGCAAGACGTTCTTGTGTATGTATGTGGATACATCTGAATCGCACAAAAATTTAAATAGCATGGTAACTTTTTAGTCTGTATATGCATATATGTTTAAACGTTTAATTATGGATTAAAATGTGCTACCTAACTACAGTACTGAAATATAAGTACATTGTCTCTGGGGAGAGTAGCTCTAAAATAGACTTACCAAAATTTATTTTTCGTAAAAAGAATCAGGAACGGAATACAGACGTTAGTAAATTATTTTCATGTAGAATGGGTGCAGAGCTTCTACAAATTTGTTAAAGGAATTCATCTTGCTTTCAGCTGATAGAACTTTATTTTGCGATTACAGTTTCGGCCTTAAAAAGCCATTTTCAGGCATCTACAAAATATAATACATTTATATTAACAGTACGTACAATCAATTTTATAGTTTTTTGACATGCATATACCGTATTTACAAGATTTTTGGCATGTAAGCAGAGGTAACAATGTAATACGCACAGCTGTACACCAAAGGACAACTAGTCAGCGATATTATTCGGATTCCATTTTACGTGCTGCGGTTATGAGTGGATTGTATACATCACACATTTACAAGTGTGCACTTAACAATACATTGGGGTAAATGCCTAAACCAGTCGATAAAATTTTTATTTCTGAGGGCTGTTTGTCCATTAAGTATCTATTGATGTTCTTCTTTGAAGACGCTATAAATTTCAATTTCTTGTGGAGCGTCCGTTAATCTGCGTTTCTCTTTGTAGTTCATCTGTAGATTTGTCGCTGCTGTTATGATTGTAGTTTCACACATGCGCACTAAATGGGGATTTTCAGTTTTCGATGGTGTTTGTGTGCTCTCTGAATCTGGTGGAGAAACATGTACTTGTTTGCCCCAAATAGAAATTTTCACATTCATTAAATTTTATTTTATAATACCCTGATTGTGTAAATGGTTTTGATTTGTGGGTTGTGTGTTTGATTATGGACCCTATTTTGTCGTTCGCGCGGAACCCGATTCGTACATTAGTTTTACAACAATTGTCAGCTGTTCTGTTTGCTATGGCACTCTGATAAGGTGGAATAATGTATTTCGTTTCTTCTGGTTCTTCTTTTCTTGTTGATTTCTTTGTCTGTTTTGTTGCTTTTGTTGTTTAATTTGGTAGTATACATTTTGTTTACTTTGTCACCTTTATAGCCACTTATTGGTTATGAACTGTAGATTAAAACTAAAGAAATTGCAAAAAGGTAGGAATTTAAGGAGATGGGACCTGGATAAACTGAAAGAACCAGATGTTGAAGAGAGTTCCAGAGGGAGCACTAGGGAACGATTGACAATACCAGGGGAAAGGAATATAGTAGAAGGAGAATGGGTAGCTTTGAGAGATGAAATATTGAAAGCATCAGAGGATCAAGTAGGTAAAAAGGCTAGGGCAAAATGGCCAAGCGGGAATGGCTACAGATTAAATGTAAGGATATACACACATCAAAAACGTTTTGCATCGCCCCGGTTCCCAGAACTCCTGAAGGTAGACGTTGACTGTGGGTATTGTATCACAGACACGGTCCATTTGACTGTTTAGAGATGTCACTAAAACCGCCCAAAGATGTAAACAACCATGCATGAACAGCGCCTATTAGACGTAGAGGGCCCGACAGCCGGTCCGTTCCAGTCATTCCACCAGGAGGTACACGGCTCGTGTTTGTAGTTCAACCATGCCTAGACGGTCAATGCCGCAGTTCGACCGCGTCCGCGTTGATACTTTGTGCCAGGAAGGGCTCTCAACAAGGGAAGTGTCCAGGCGTCTCGGAGTGAACAAAAGCGATGTTGTTCGGACAAATGGTTCAAATGGCTCTGAGGACTATGGGACTTAACATCTGAACTTAGAACTACTTAAACCTAACTAACCTAAGGACATTACACACATCCATGCCCGAGGCAGGATTCGAACCTGCGACCGTAGCAGTCGCGCGGTTCCAGACTGTAGCGCCTAGAACCGCTCCGCCACCTCGGCCGGCTTGTTCGCACATGGAGGAGATACAGACAGACAGAAACTGTCGATGACATGCCCAACTCAGGCCGCCCAAGGGCTGCTACTGCAGTGGATGACCGCTACCTACGGATTATGGCTCGGAGGAACCCTGACAGCAATACCACCATGTTGAATAATGCTTTTCGTGCAGCCACAGAACGTCGTGCTACGACTCAAATTGTGCGCAATAGGCTGCATGATGCTCAACTTCACTCCCGCCGTCCAAGTCGCGGCCTATCTGTACAACCACGACACCACGCAGCGCGGTAAAGACGGGCTCAACAACACGCCGAATGGACCGCTCAGGATTGGCATAACATTCTCTTCACCGATGAGTGTCTCATATGCCTTCAACCAGACAACCGTCGGAGACGTGTTTGGAGGCAACCCGGTCAGGCTGAACGCTTTACACACAGTGTCCAGCGGGTGCAGCAAGGTGGAGGTTCCCTGCTGTTTTGGAGTGGCATTATGTGGGACCGACGTACGCCGCTGGTGGTCATAGAAGGCGCCGTAACGGCTGTAAGATACGTGAATGACATCCTACGACCGGTAGTACAACCATATCGTCAGCATATTGGCGAGGCATTCTTCTTCGTGGATAACAAGTCGCGCTCCCATAGTGAACATCTTGTGAATGACTTCCTTAAGGATAACGACATCGCTCGACTAGAGTGGCCAGCATGTTCTCCAGACATGAACCCTATCGAGCATGCCTGGGATAGATTGAAAAGGGCCTTTTATGGACGACGTGACCCACTAACCACTCTGAGGGATCTACGCCGAATCGCCGTTGAGGACTGGGACTATTTGGACCGACAGTTCCTTGATGAACTTGTGAATAGTATGCCACGAGGAATACAGGCATGTCTCAATGCAAGAGGACGTGCTACTGGATACTAGAGGTACCGGTGTGTGCAGCAGTCTCGACCACCTCCTCTGAAGGTCTCGCTGTATGGTGGTACAACATGTAATGTGTGGTTTTCATGAGCAATAAAGAGAGAGGAAATTATGTTTATACTGAACTCTGTTCCAATTTTCTGTACAGGTACCGGGACTCTCGGAACCGAGGTGATGCAAAACTTTTTTTTTAAGTCTGTAGAAGCATATATCACTAGGCGTCAGCTAGATGCAACCTACAGGAAAATTAAAGAAATTTTTGGAGAAAAGAGAAGCACTTGTACGAATATCAGGAGCTCAGTTGGGAAACCAGTCCTACGCAAAGAAGGAAGAGCAGAAATGTGGAAGGTGTATTAGTGGGTCTATACAAGGGCGATGTACTTGAGGGCAACTTTACTGAAATGAAGCAGGACATAGATGTAGGTGAGATGGGAGATGTGATAATGCTTGAAGAATTCGACAAAGCACTGAAAGACCTAAATCAAAACATGACCCTGGGAGAAGACAGCATTCCGTTAGAACTACTGATGGCCTTGGGAGAGCCAGCAGTGACAAAACTCTTCCACCTGGTGCGCAAGATTATGAGGCAGGTGAAATTCCCTCAGGCTTCAAGAGGTATATAATAATTACAGTTCCACAGAAAGCAGGCGCTGACAGATGTGTAAATTACTGAACTATCAGTTTAATAAGTCACGGTTGCAAAATACTAACACGAATTCTTTACAGACGAATGTAAAATCTTGTAGAAGCCGACCTCGGGGAAAATCACTTTGGATTCCGTAGAAATGTAGGAACACGCAAGGCAATGCTGACGCTACGACTAATCCTAGGAGATAGGTTAAAGAAACGCAAACCTAAATTTATAGCACTTGTTGACTTCGAGAAAGCTTTTGACAATGCTGACTGGAATACTCTCTTTCAAATTCTGAAGGTAGCCGTGCTAAAATACAGGGAGCGAAAGGCTGTTTACAATTTGTACAGGAACCAGATGGCAGTTGTAAGTGTCGATGGCCACGAAATGGAATCAGTAGTTCAGGAGAGAGTGAGATAAGATTGTATCCTACCTCAGACGTTATTTAATCTGCACATTGAGCAAGCAAAAACGGAAACCAAAGAAAAATTTGGGGTAGGAATTAAAATCCATGGAGAAGAAATAAAAACCTTGAGGTTTGCCGATGACATTGTTAATTCTGTCAGAGGCCGCAACAGACTTGGAAGAACAGTTGAACGGAATCGACAGTGTCTTGAAAGGAGGATATAAGATAACTTCAACAATAGAAAAACTAGGACTATGGAATGTCCTCGAATGAAATCAGGTGATGCTGAGGGAATTAGATTAGGAAATGAGGCACTTAAAGTAGTAAACGAGTTTTGCTGTTTGGGGAGCAAAATAACTGACGATGGTCGAGGTAGAGAGGATATAAAACGTCGAATGGTGATGGTAAGGACAGCGTTTCAGAAGAAGAGAAATTTGTTAACATCCAATACAGATTTAAGTGTCAGGAAGTCTTATCTCAAAGTATTTGTGTGGAGTGTAGGAATGTGTGGAAGTGAAACTTGGACGATAAACAGTTTAGATAAGAAGAGAATAGAAACTTTTGAAATATGGTGCTACAGAAGAATGCTGAAGAATTGATAGGTGGATCACGAAACTATTGAGGAGGTACTGAGTGGATTTGGGGGGGAAGAGGAATTTCGGTACAACTTGTCTAGAAGAAGGAATCGGTTTGGAGGACACTTTCTGTGTCATCAAGAGATCACCAGTTTAGTATTGGAGGCAAACGTGGCACAGAATAGAGTAGCATGGAGATCGGCACCAAACCAGTCTTTGGATGAAGACCACAACAAAATCACCATTGTAGCCGTTAGTTGTTGCTATATGATCCAGTATACACAAGTATTCGGCAATTTCATTGTCTTCTAATGGGAGGTTAATGATTCTGTTGATCACCAGTGATAAAAGACTTTTTTTCATTTCTATTAATCCCACTGTAAATTGTTCTCATTACGTTGTTGTCAGTCATGGTAGTTCGTGTTACAGCTTTACAGGACCCAGTTACAATCAACCAGAGCACCTCTCGTCAGTAATCTGCCTTGTTGCGTTGTAGAGCTGGAGTCTATGTCCAACCTTATTCTGTCGGAGAAAGCAGGAAAGATAACCAAGAATAAATTTTGAAACAGGATTAATATTCCAGGGAGAAAAAATAAAGTTTTGAGGGCTGACGATGATGATGTGATTCTGACAAAAGATGGTAGAAGTTTTCCTTGTTTTCCCTAAATCGATTAAGACGAATGCCGGGATGTATTAGCTGAGGTCGTCAGTTCGAGTCCTGCCTCGGACATGGGGACCGATGACCTCGCTGTTTGGTCCCCTCCCATAAACCAACAAACCAACCTTGAGCATGATTGTGGATTTTACGCGAGTCTTTAATGTGTACGTCCGTTATAGAGATATTAATAATAAAAATGTAGCCGGCCGGAGTGTCCGAGCGGTTGTAGGCGCTACAGTCTGGAACCGCGCGACCCCTACGGTCGCAGGTTCGAATCCTGCCTCGGGCATGGATGTGTGTGATGTCCTTAGGTTAGTTAGGTTTAAGTAGTTCTAAGTTCTAGGGGACTGATGACCTCAGAAGTTAAGTCTCGTAGTGCTCAGAGCCAATAATAAAACTATGAAGCCAAGCACTCAGTTCATCAAAGTTCTTCTGATCACTTATTGCCAGATGGATGGCAACCGGAGGAAGAAAGCTCCTTCCAGTTATGTGCTTTGGGTACGCACAATTCCAGGGCTGACTAAGAGATAACAGGTCGCTAGGATTTAGTGATAGTAATAATAATAATAATAATAATAATAATAATAATAATAATAACATATATAAGATGTTTAACCAACAAATAGTATCGGCCACCGAGTTCACAGCATCCAGCACGGATAAAATAACATCAAAATAATAAGTACTTGCTTACATTAATACGATATATATCGCTTTACTTTAACTACAAGAATAAAATTGCACGATGTAAACTCGAAGTGTGCGCTCACCGTTCTCAGTATTTCAGTATCCATCACGACTGTGAAACAGGTCTGTAGGCTACGGCAGTGGATCGTGTTAATCAGTGAAAAGCTGTTTCTCTCAGTCATTTTCGCCGACCGCCAGGAAAGTCAACGGTTTTCATTTTTTTGCCTTGGTGGAGCGGATTTTTCTTCCTAGATCTACATAAATATTCTGCTAGCCGGATGGTACGCGGGGGAGGGTACCTTGTACCACTACTAGTTATTTCCTTTCCTGTTACACTTGCAAATGAAGCGAGGGGAAAATGACTCTCCATAAGGACCCGTAGGAGCCCTAATTTCTCTTACCTTGTCTTTGCGGTCGTCACCCGAAGTGGACTTTGGCGACAGTAAAACGTATCTGCAGTCGGCTTCAAATGTTGATTCACTAAATTTCCGTATTAGTGTTTCACGAAAGCTGCGTCGTCTTCTCCCTCCACGCTTTCCCATTCGAGTTCACGAAGTATGTCTATCATACTCACATGTTAATTGAACCTACTAGTACCAAATCTAGCAGCACGCCTCTGAATTGGATGGATATTTTCCTTTATTCTCGTCTACACACTCGAGTAGTTCTAAAGAATGGCTCACACTAAAGATCTATCAGCGATCTCCTATACAGATCTTTCCTAAGAATTATCCCGATAAACTGGAGTCGACCATTAGCCTTTCCTTCTACCGTCCTTACGTGCTCTAACCGTTTCGAATCGCTTTGAAAATTACGCCTAGGTACTTAAACGACGCGACTGTGTAAAGCAGCTTGCCAACAACACTGCGTTGGAACATTAGAGAATTGTTTTTCCTAATTATCTGCATTAACTTACTTTTTTACATTTAGAGCATGCTGCCGTTCATCACACCAACTAGAAATTTTGTCTGAGTCGTCTTTTGTCCTCTTACAGTCACTTAACTTTGACAAATTCCTGTACACTGCAGTGTCATCAGCAAACAGTCGCAGGTTGCTGCTCACCCTGCACGTCATATCATTTTCGTATATAGGGAACAAAAGCGTTCCTATCACACTTCCCTGGGCACTCGCGGCGATTCAATCGTGACGATTCCCTTGTCTCTGGTGAACACTCGCAGTCGGAGGACAACGTACTATGTTTTGTTAGTGAAGAATTCTTCGAGCCACTCACATATCTGGGAACATATTCCGTTTGCTCTGACCTTCCTTAAGTTGCAGTCTGGGACACCGCGTCAAGCTTTTCGTAAATCTAGGATTAGGAAATTTGCCTGTTGCCCTTCAGCCATGGTTCGCAGGATATCATCGGAAAGAGAGCAAGCTCAGTTTCGCACGAGCAATGCTTTCTAAATCCGTGCCGATTTGTGGACGGAAGCTTTTCTATATCAAGGAAATTTATTATATTCTATAATCACGCAAGTTCTTGTGGTGTGCCAGTTCTATACGTGGATGCAAGAATCGTGGCCTATTCGTCGTTTGCAGCAGTTATGTTCAGCCTGCGAATACGCACCTTCACCCGGCCGGAATCCTCTCTTTAGCCGCTGTTATCGCAAGCCCATCGATGTGGAGTTCAAGGGCTACACGTCGGCTCACAGTTATTTTGGTGGATCATAAGGTGTCCAATTCAGAATTTAATCATATTTGGCACATGGATACTTACATGTCTTAACAGTAAAACTGTCACATAGCACTGCCCTAACTCAAATTATATTTGATAAATTCAGATTTGAAGGCTCAAGGATATGCACCTGGTCATTAGTCAGGCACCAGTTTCCCTATGTTCAGAAATCTACTACATAGTAATGAGCTGACCTGCAGACATTACATTTTACGCATCTAGTTTGTAAGCCACTAAGTTGATATCTATAAAACTAAAAATTAATTGCCACATGTATGGAAGACCATCACTTGAGAACGGCTCGACCGATTTGGCTGATTTTTTAAACTATATTCGTTATTGTCAGCACAAGGTTTGTATGAAAGAAACTTATTGGAAAATCCACCGGAAGAGTCGGAAATTTGGATGGTATTCTTGTATGAAAATGTCAGTACACGAAATGTCACATGTTTTCATAACAACAACAAATTCCGCATTGATCATATCTTTGGTGCGTTGCAAGGATTGAACTGATGTAAGTTCGTGGTAATTTTCTGTGTTGCAAACATTCAATTGATTTCAGTTCGTGGTTTATTTGTATGGGGAAAAATGCCACCAGTGACCAATCGAAATATCGGTCGGCGTACGCGCAGCGCAGGACAACTACATGATCGTGGAGTAAGTACGACTGACGAGTCGCGTAACGCAGCGTTTGAAGGCAAATCGAATAAGAAATTCTCAAGCGCGATCCATTGTGACTCCGGAACAACGCATACAGTCTAGTTCGATTCCTTGCGTTGGAGCTTCGAACAATATTATATAGACATGTTATAGAATAAACACTTCATGTTGAACTGACTGCGAGAAAGAACATGGTAAGTCTGGGCTGTAAAAATGTACGGTTTGTTGTCTTTCTCCTGCCATTTTTAACAGAAACCAGGAAAGTTGTGTTTATGTCTAACTTTTAATGCTATCTGCTCTAGATTAAAACCATGCGAAATAGCCAATAAGCTACTATCTTCACAGATCCAGCAGCTGGCAAAGTCTCCCTCGTGCTCCGTGTACTAATGAATCCATCCGATTTACTCATTCGTTTTCACTTCTATTCCCAATCAAGGTCCCGTTTGTAAGACAAAGGGCATAATGAGCGATGAGGAAGAAATGGACATAGGAAGGGTGAGGAAATGATATAAAAATGCAGGAGGAGGAATGGACAGAGAGATAAGGGAGGAGGAGATGGGTAGAGTGTGGTATAAGAGAGTGGGGGAGGGGGGGGGGGGTAGGAGAGAGAAACACAGACGGGAAGGGGAGATTAGGACGTGTATCCAATACCCAAATGTATTAAGCAATTGCGAAGCATTGCCGCTTTGCTAGTAATGTATGAAAAGCGGGATACATCATTCAGATTTTTATGAAAAATGTTTAAAATATACATATTCCAAGCTGTGTTTTAAATTCACAATTTGTTTTAAAAAGCATAACTTTTTACATGAAAACAGTGCAGACCTCAGTTTGTGCACTGTTAGTTTTGTATTAAGTATAAATAACAATAAAAAGCATTTGGCATTGCGATTAGTAGTTACTACCCTAACTTAAAGATGAGTCAATCGGAAAAAATCATTAATTTGTGCGAACTTCAAAGTCCTGGGGCGGTACGTAGAAATTGAATCTCAACTTGATTTTTTGCTGAAATGTTTACATATCTGGTAGCAATCTCAGCTACAGAGAAGAATTTCCTAACTAACTTTATTCATTGGCAGAGAATAAAATGGAAATTCCACTTACACGTTCAACAATACAGGAATTTGGTAAATAAAACCCATGTGTATTCCTTGAAAAATTTGTGATTGACCTGTAGGTCAGAGACGTAAACATTTGAGAGCTGAAAATAGTTACTCCAAATTTTTCTTAATCTTCACTGTTAAATGTCTTTTCAGTGTAAAGAATTACAAGAGGCAGCTGTAGTGCACAAATGTACGAGTGGTGATATATATTCTTATACTGTTACTGTCATACAAAAAGACAACTTCAGTAAAATAAAATAAAAGATGAAAACAGTAATGAGAGACATCAATAATTTTTCACATACGGTTCAAATGGCTCTGAGCACTATGGGACTCAACTATTGAGGTCTTCGGTCCCCTAGGACTCAGAACTACTTAAACCTAACTAACCTAAGGACATCACACACATCCATGCCCGAGGCAGGATTCGAACCTGCGACCGTAGCGGTCGCGCTGCTCCAGGCTGTAGCGCCTAGAACCGCTCGGCCACCCCGGCCAGCGGAGACTGGAATACTTCCAGGAAATAATTGAGGTCATAAGTTGCAAGTGCTACTCTGAAACGAAGAGATTGGCACAGGAGAGGAATTCGTGGCGGGCCGCATCAAACCAGACAGAAGACAGACTCAAAAATGAAAAAGAAAAAGAAAAGAAAAAAAAATGTGGAGGCAGCATGACTCAATATCTGCAGGGAACTTCCAATGAGCTGTTGAGTTCATGCCACATTGAGCTGCTATACTAAGCGAATCAAAAGGAGGTCCAACTCAATATTAGGAGGAACCACTTACTGTAGTCACCTCACTGTATAATTGGGAGAGATGGACAGCGGCTGAGTTATTTATTGTCTCATTTCGACGAATATACTGGAGATGGAGTGTACCTTAGCGGTCGCGCGGTTCCAGACTGCAGAGCCTAGAACCGCTTGGCCACATCGGCCGCCGCTTTTACATATGTTGTCGTTGTTTCCCTTTCATGCCCCTTAATTCTTATAACCTCCGTCTGGTTTCTATAAAAGCTGTGTATAGCCTTTCGCTTCCTGTATTTTACCCTTGCGACCTTCAGAATTTCAAACAGAGTATTCCAGTCAACATTACCAAAAGCTTTCGCTTAGTCTACATAAGCTAAAAACGTAGGTTTGTCTTTCTTAGCCTATCGTCTAAGGTGAGAATTAGGGTCAGTATTGTCTCAAGTGTTCCTACATTTCCCCGGAATCCAAACTGATCTTCCCCGACATCTGCTTATAACAGTTTTCCATTTTTCTATAAAAAATTCGTGTTAGTATTTTGCAGCCATGACCTAATAAACTGACTGATCGGTAATTTTCACACCTGTCAGAAACTGCTTTCTTTGGAATTGGAATTACTACATTCTTCTTGAAATCTGAGGGTACTTCACCTGTCTCATACATCTTGCATACCATATGGAAGAGTTTTGTCATGGCTGGCTCTCCCAAGGCTATCAATAGTTCTGACGAAATATCGTCTGCTCCCGGAGCCTTGTTTCGATTTACATCTTTCAGAGCATTGTCAAACTGTTCTCGCAGTATCAGATCTCCCATCCCATCTTCATCTACGTCCATCTATCTTTCTATAATATTGCTTTCAAATTTATCTCTATTGTACAGACCCTCTATATACTCCTTCCACCTTTCAGCTTTTTATTCTCTGCTTAGGACTGGTTTTCTATCTGAGGTGATGATATTCATACAACTTCTTTTCTCAAAAGGGTTCTTTAATTTTCCTGTAGGCTGTATCTATGTTTCCCGTCGTGAAATATGCTTTTAAGTCCTTACATTTGCCCTTTAACCATTCCGGTTTAGCAATTATGCATTTTCTGTTAACCTCATTTTTTAATCGTTTGTATTCTCTTTCGCTGCTTCATTTACTCCATTTTTAAATTTTCTCCTTTCACCAGTTAAATTCACTATCTCACTATTTCATCCTCAGCTGCCTTCATTATTTCATTTCTTAAAGCTACCTATCCGTATTCTACTGCATTGTATATTGCTCCCTGTGAAGTTCTCAACAACCTTTGGGTCTTTCAACTTATCCAGGTCCCATCTCCCTAATTTCCTACCTTTTCCCAGTTCCTTAAGTTGTAATCTACAGTTCATAACCAATAAATTGTGGTCAGAGTCACATCTGTCCTTGGAAATGTCTTAGAATTTAAAATCTGGTTCCGAAATCTGTACCTTACCACTATATAATCAATCTGAAACCTCCTAGTGTTTCCAGGTCTCCACGTATAAAACCTATTTTCTTGATTCTTAAACCAGGTGTTAGCTATGATTAAATTATGCTCTGTGCAAAATCCTACCTGGCGGCTCCCTCTTTCATTTCTTTCCCCCAGTCCATATTCACCTACTATTTTTCGTTCTCTTCCTTTCCCTACTATCCAATTACAGTCACCCATCACCATTAAATTTTTGTCTCCTTTAACTATCTGAATAATTTATTTTATCGCATCATACATTTCTTGCATCTCATCATCTGCGGAGCTAGTTGGCATGTAAACTTTTACTACTACGGTACACGTGGGCCTCGTGTCTGTCTTGTCTACCATAATGCGTTGACTATGCTGTTTGTAGGAGCTCACCTGCATTCCTATTTTATTATTCATTATTAAACCTACTCCTATTTTACCCCTGACTGATTTAGTATTTGTAAGCCTGTATTCCCTGACCAGAAGCCCTGTTCACCTGCCACCGAATTTCATTCATTCATTTCATTACCATGTCCGGTCAGCACTTCCAAAAAATAGTGCTGCGATAGCTTTGTCATTTCCTTTCTTAAACATCTTGTATTGTGCACGGGTTGTCGAGGAGGGGACATACGAGTAGGTGGCTTGGATCTCCTTGAGCCCTGCAGTCACAAGAAGTGTCTGCATTCGCTGGAAGGATTCTCCATTTCTTCAGGTTTGTCTTGCATAGGGTGACGCCCACTCTTAGGCGGTTGATGGAGCTCCATACAGGGTATTGTACGTTTGCGCCAGGAACTAGTTCTTCTCTTGGTGATATGTCTACGGGCAGTGAGCTCTTCCACGTTGCAAGACGAATTGCCTCTGGTGCTCCCTCCAGTGGCGCAGTGCTAGCATGGAAAATCTTGCGGGATTTAAGGCGGGATCATGCTGTCTGATGACCATACAGAGGATGTCGACGGTCATTCTCGTGCTTTGTTTTCTCATTGTCAGCAGCAGTGGCCCTCCGGATGTTGGGCGGGGCTGTTCCAACAATCGGATACAATTTCAGCACTGGTGTTGGCTTCAAGCATCCTGAGATGATCCTTCCTGTATCGATGACCGCAACATCGACTTGCTTAGCATGAGTTGAAGCGTTCCACGCAGGAGCAGCATATTCAGCGGCTGATACACAAAGCGCAAGTGCAGAAGTCCTTAGGAGGTGCGGTTTGGCTCCCCAGCTGTTGCCAATCAGCTTCTTAAGTATCCCACTGCGAGCAATGACTTTGTGTTTCACGTTTCGACATTGATGCCTGTACGTTAGAGCCTTGTCCAGTGTGACACGTAGGTAGACTGGTGTTGGGCAATGTTTCAGTTGCTCTCCTCGCCATGTGATGTCCACTTTTTGCTGCGCTTCCCTGTTTCATAAGTGGTGCTCACTTGAGTTTTACTGTGATTGGGCTTCAAGTGGTTGGTATCATAGTACTTGGAGAGTTCATCCATTGCTAGAGACCGTTTTCCCTCTACTTCTTTGAAGGTTGGCCCCTGAACAGCTACTGCTGTGTCATCGCCATTGATAAAGAGCCTAATAGTTGCTGGTATTGGATGATAATTTCTGTAGATGTTGTACAGTGCTGGAGCAAGAACACTGCATTGAGGGAGACAGTTCTTATGAGTTCGCGATCTACTCCTCTTACCCTGTAATGAAACTTGGAATCTTCTGTTCTGAAGAAAGGTGCTAATAAGGGATGTTAGTTGGTAGTCCTTAGTAAGGTCATACACTTTCTTTAACAGTTTCATATGATTCACAGCGTCGTATGCAGCTGTTAGATCAACAAAAGCGACTCCAGTAATCTCTCCAGCACGGAAGCCTGCTTGTTGTGGGATAAACTTCACTTCTAGAGTGGCACTGATTCTGTTAAGTAGCAGCCGTGCTAGTATCTTGAAGGTGTGGCATAAAAGAGAGATAGGTTGAAAATTTTTTGGATCGTTTGGTTCCGTCCCAGGCTTAAGTATTGAAATGACTCGAGATTTCCGCCACATTTTGGGGATTAGGCTTAGTAGCCACTCCATCGTTTTACAGCCGAAGTTCTTTATCTGTTCAACTCTAAGGTCATCGACACCTAGAGCCTTATCCATCTTCAAACTGGAGATGGCAGCCTCGAGCCATGGAGAAGGGATCCCTAAGAAAATAATGCTCTGTTTCTGGGTCGCGCTGGAGAACCGCTGAAGAACTTGTTTGGGCGTCCTACCTTTTGTTTTGGCGCTCTGCAGTAGCTGGGTAGCCACTTTATCAGGAGCCACACTCTCAAAGTTGTCTTGTGATTTTACAAGGTCGCCATTCAGGTTTTTAAGCAGTTTCCAGGCTTGTCTACTATTCAGCTTCACGTCGAGGTTCTCTACCAGGTACTCCATTTGGCCTTGCGAGTTGCTGAAATGGCTTTAAGCAATATTTCACAAGTTTCAATCGTTTCTTCTGCGAATGGATCCTCTTCATAGAATTTGGTATCTTCCTAAGAACAGTTTGTCGTCACTGGACGTGGCTGGAACATACTGAGTCCTGCATCTTCTCGGAACAGTTTTCCTCGAGACTTGTTGGACACGTTTGTTGAAGGTTTCGTACATTTCAGGTTGCGGTGGAATGTTCTCCGTGTGTTTCCTGTGAACTAACGGAATATCACATGTGTATTTGTGACATGAATTTACTACTAAAACTTCTTTCTCTCGGGAAAATCCCTTGATGTTTATGGAAATAAAAACAAACGGTCTTGAGAAAGACCGGGCGGAATGCAGTCCATTTGAATAGAGACCGGTTGTGAAAGGATGTGCCATGAGCGCACTTCTTAGCGTCTTCTGACTTCGTCCGGGATACACTCCATTGCTACTCATTTCTTGTTCTCTTATTGCAGTCTTCGTGTAGATTTCTTTCGTGTACCCCAACGAATTTCATTAATTCCCGTTATATCTAACTTAAATCTATCAATTTCCGTTTTAAAATTTTCTAACCTTCGTGCCCGATTAAGGGATGTAACATTACACGCTCCGATCCGTAGAATGCCAGTTTTGTTTCTACTGATTACGACATCCTCCTGAGTAGTCCCCGCGAGGAGATACGAATGGGAAACTATTTTACCCCCAGAATATTTTACCCAAGACGACGGCATCATCATTTAACCATACAGTAAAGCTGCATGCCCTCGGGAAAAATTACGGCTGTAGTTTCCCCTTGCTTTCAGCCGTTCGCACTACCAGCACAGCAAGGCCGTTTTGGTTAGTGTTACAAGGCCAGGTCAGTCAATCATCCAGACTGTTGCCCCTGCAATTAGTGAAAAGGTGCTGCCCCTCTTCAGGAACCACACGTTTGTTTGCCCTGTCAACGGATACCCCTCCGTAGTAATTATACCTGCAGTACGGCCATGTGTATCGCTGAGGCACGCAAGCCATCCCACCGACGGCAAGATCCCTGGTTCATGAGGGCACGTTTACATATATGCCTGTTTTACATATAAGCCGGTGTATATAGACATAAAAATACTGTGAAGAACAGTTCCATGAATAAATTCAAATCTAAAGAAGGAAATTGTATTTTTAAAATTTTTCCACTTTGCGAATAACATTTTTTTCTGTGACATCTTGACGAAAAAACGTAACAAGATCCCTTAAAGTTAGAGATAGGATCTTTTCATGACACTTATTGTGAAGTTTAGACAAGTGTGCACTGTGGCTTATTAATGATACGGCATACACCCTACACGTAAGACTGGAGAAGGGGACCCAAAAAGCATCATTCCTATTAGGCCTTGGAAGGAATTGTGATTCAGCAGGAGGCATGCAGACAATCTCAACATCTTTAAATTCATTTAATAACTGGGAAATGTGTTCTGTGTGTCAGTTTCGTCGTATTTGAAAGCCACATACTGCCCACTTGCAGCTGTCCCAATAAAGCATATTCACGAGCGGCCGT
Source organism: Schistocerca gregaria (assembly GCF_023897955.1). Classification (NCBI taxonomy): domain Eukaryota; kingdom Metazoa; phylum Arthropoda; class Insecta; order Orthoptera; family Acrididae; genus Schistocerca; species Schistocerca gregaria. The sequence continues at coordinate 307,642,420 of NC_064923.1, forward strand.
AGCTACAGTAGTCCCATTTGCATCTGCTGAAAGTCTCTTCATTGTAAGGGTGTTAATAGCAGTGACTAGAAACACATGGTGCAATTGTGTCTGATCAGCAGTGAAGAGACAAAGAACATATTAACACCCTGTATTTTGTATAAATCGCTTTCAGACGAACTAAAATAGGTATTTTTTGTATGTGATGTAGCCAGCGATGTGTTATCTACCGTGACGTAAACATAATCTGTCCTTCATACGCAAAGTTTTAAAAATTGTCATTTCTGTACTACGTCTTGTTTCACATTTTCAAGTTAATTTGTTCTGAAGTCTCATGAGTTCTGGAGAAGCAGCTGCACCACTATCTTTAACTTTTCTTGCTACACATACCACGTGCCTTGTGACTCCAAAAGTAGTTGCTACTTTGGCAATGTTCCACGAAGGTTATAAAAGTGTTTAAACTCATATCATAGCTGAACTTCTACATTTATGAGTGAAAAATCCCATTACATATATGTTCTCAAGGTCGTTCGTATGTTCTTTGTTTGATCGCAGGGGGCCAAATCGCATGAAGGTTTCTGGGAACACAGGTGCAGTACAGTGAGGGCAACTGCAGGAACACGGTCGCAAGTCGTGCATTTCGAGTCACTACTAACACTTTCCTAATGGACAAACTTTCAACAGAGGCAGAAGGGACCACTATGGCAGCTCGTGAAAATGTTGTGTTGACGCAGCTGAAAGTGCGGCAGTATGTGGCTTTCAAATACAGCGAAAGCTGATACATGAGACACATTTCCCATTTATCACATCAATTTAAAAATGTTGAGGTTAACTGCGTGTTCACTGCTAAATGGCAGTTCCTTCCGTGGTCCAGTAGGAAGATGCTGATTAGGGCCCCTTCTCTAACGTTATAAGAGGGTTGCAACTTTAATACTGGCAACTATTTATTTACATCTCGTACAAAATAGATACGTGTTTCAAAGCTTTACTAACCTTCAGAGTAGGCACCAGCATTGTGTATAACCCGAAGCCAGCGATGTGGAAGTCCTAGGATACTCTTAACAGCGGCAGTTGTGCTGAGAGGTCGAGCGGCGCGGACTATCGCCTGACGAATTTGTAGCGGTTCTGAAGCGAATAACGTGAAATGTTTTCTTCAGTTTTGAAAGCGAGTTGAACTTGCAAGGGGGAGTGCAGTAGGTGGTATAGCACTTAGCAGCCCCATCAGTCAAACAAATCAGTAGCAGCTTGCACTGTGCGTGCTTGGGCATTGTCCTGCGGAATGATGGTCAGGTCCTGCAGAAAAGTATCATCACTTCTGTGTCTAAGCTAGTCGTAGGTTGTGTCCCAAAAATGAACAGCACACAGACAGAAGTGATGACACTTTTGGCAGGACCTGATCATAAAAATGTAAATGTCACGTGACTACGGCCTCCCGTCGGGTAGACCGTTCGCCGGGTGCAAGTTTTCGATTTGAAGCCAAATCGGCGACTTGGCGCGTCGATGGGGATGAAATGATGATGATTAGAACAATGCAACACCCAGTCCCTAGGTGCTAGCCGGGAATCGAACCCGACCTGTCCATCATTTTGCCGGACAATGCTCAAGCACGTACAGTGCAAGCTGTTTCTGATTTGTTTGACTGATAGGGCAGATAAGTGCTATATCATCTACTGCACACCCCTGACTTACGCCCTCGTGACTTCGACTTGATTTCTAAAGTGAAGGAAACACATCACGACATTCGCTTAAGAACTGCTACAAATTCGTAGGGCAGTAGACCGCGCCGCTCTGTCAACACAACGGGCACTACTAAGAGTATCCTACGACTTCTACATCGGTGGCAACGCTACTTTGAAGGTCAGTAACTCTTTGGAACACGCTTCTGTTTTGTAATGGGAAGAAAATCGTCCGTGCCCTTTCAAAAGAACCATTTGCCAGAAGCGATTTTGGGAAGCCACAGGAAATCTATATCAGGATGGCAGGATGCGGGTTTGAACCGTCGTCCTCCCGAATGCGTCCAGTGTGCTAACCACTGCGCCATCTCGCTCTGTTGACAAGATGTTTCCGTCTCTTCGCCCGGTAATGCGCAATTTATACTGAGATATTGCACTTGTTACGAATTTCGATTTGAGTTGTGTGTCTGACTTCTTTGGATTCGATTGATTTGGGGGAAGAGACCAAACAGCGAGGTCATCGGTGTCATTGGATTAGGGAAGGATGGGGAAGGAAGTCGGCCGTGCCCTTTCAAAGGAACCATCCCGGAATTTGCCTGAAACGATTTAGGGAAATCACCGAAAACCTAAATCAGGTTGGCCGGACGCGGGTTTGAACCATCGTCCTCCCAAATGCGAGACCATTACTCTAACCACTACGCCATCTCGCTCGGTTCTGTATCTGATATGACAACTATCTTTTTGACCGAGCGAGGTGGCTGAAATTCACAACTAGCCACAGTGAATTAGTTTCTCCATCATCAAGTTAAACTAACTGCATTTAATGTTTATATTGAACTGATGTGCTTGTGTGTCGCAGAAAATGCGCTATACCGGCATTTTTTTCTTTGCTGATAAAAATATCTTATGGCTGCATTTTTCTTTCTTTATACTTTTTATGTTTTCTGTTAATTTTAGCTCATCTGGTACTTCATTTACCGCAGTGGTTATGCCATTAGAAGTTTTATTGTAGAGGATCATGGTTCAGATGCTTCGCCGACCATTCTTGTAGGGGTTTCAGTGCCCGGGATCACTTAGGCGAATACGGGGTGCTTTCCAGGAAGGTCGTAGCAGATTTTCTGTTCCATCCTAGCCAGAGTAAGCTTTTATTTCGTGTCTAACTTTTCTCATGCTCATGCCAAATGTGACACCCAGTCACTCACTAATGTTTCTTACTCTCTCTTCCGCCGACTTAATTACATATTCTGGCAGTTTTCTTGTGTTATGATATGACTGAAGCCAGAAACTATTTCGCGTTCCTTCCACGGTACGAAGAACTTCGTAAGCGCGGCGTATGTCAACCGATGTCGTAGGTAAAAAGTCTAAAAACAATAGGGGAAGGCAGATACATTTAAGTAGAAATTGTTAAATCAGAAATATCCGTAAAATAACCAGAACAGCTCAGTCTCGTCTTTTGCGTAAGCCTCATCTTCCCTTGCTCGCGTATCATGTCGTTTTTGGAAACCCAGAATCTACTCTGTAGGAATCAACATGGATTCCGGAAACAGCGATCGTGTGAGACCCATCTCGCTTTATTTGTTCATAAGACCCAGAAAATATTAGGTACAGGCTCCCATGCAGATGCTATTTTCCTTGACTTACGGAAGGCGTTCGATACAGTTCCGCACTGTCTCCTGATAAGCAAAGTAAGAGCCTACGGAATATCAGACCAGCTGTGTGGCTTGATTGAAGAGTTTTTAGCAAACAGAACACAGCATGTTGTTATCAATGGGGAGACGTCTACAGACGTTAAAGTAACCTCTGGCGTGCCACAGGGGAGTGTTATGGGACCATGGCTTTTCACAATATATATAAATGATCTAGTAGATAGTGTCGGAAGTTCCATGCGGCTTTTCGCGGATGATGCTGTAGTATACAGAGAAGTTGCAGTATTAGAAAATTGTAGCGAAATGCAGGAAGATCTGCAGCGGATAGGCACTTGGTGCAGGGAGTGGCAACTGACCCTTAACATAGACAAATGTAATGTATTGCGAATACATAGAAAGAAGGATCCTTTGTTGTTTAATTATATGATAGCGGAACAAACACTGGTAGCAATTACTTCTGTACAATATCTGGGAGTATGCGTGCGGAACGATTTGAAGTGGAATGATCATATAAAATTAATTGTTGGTGAGGCGGGTCCCAGGTTGAGATTCATTGGGAGAGTCCTTAGAAAATGTAGTCCATCAACAAAGGAGGTGGCTTACAAAACACTCGTTCGACCTTTACTTGAGTATTGCTGATCAGTGTGGGATCCGTACCAGATCGGGTTGACAGAGGAGATAGAGAAGATCCAAAGAAGAGCGGCGCGTTTCGTCACAGCGTTACGGAGATGTTTAGCAAACTCAAGTGGCAGACTCTGCAAGAGAGGCGCTCTGCATCGCTGTGTAGCTTGCTGTCCAGGTTTCGAGAGGGTGTGTTTCTGGATGAGGTATCGAATATATTGCTTCCCCCAACTTATACCTCCCGAGGAGATCACGAATGTAAAATTAGAGAGATTCGAGCGCGCACGAAGGCTTTCAGACAGTCGTTCTTCCCGCGAACCATACGCGACTGGAACAGAAAGGGGAGGTAATGACAGTGGCACGTAAAGTGCCCTCCGCCACACACCGTTGGGTGTCTAACGGAGTATAAATGTAGATGTAGATGTACTAGCTGATTGCCATAATGAGAGAACAAATGTTTACTCGCAACGCAACACTCTTCTGTGATAAGCCTGGAACACTTATCTAACTTAAACAATTTGGACATTATCAATCAAATATTGGTTCCATATTGTAAAAGCAGATCCAAATTTTGGCAAGCCTGAAGTTAGCGGAAAGGTCAGGCAAAGTTCTTTAAACTTTCTGAGACATTTACGCCGTGTGCTTGCGTGTCAGTCGAAAAGCAGCAGTCCCCAGGACAGTCAAATACCATTTGCCGGTCCTTCTCAAAATATTGATCTGTCAAATGTTTTTATGAGAACATTTAGCAGCAGAGTGGGAAATTCGTTCTTGAAGGTGATACCAGACAGAGCTTTCTGGTTGATCATGATACTGCTTACTACTCATTATCTTTCCTCACAGACTCTTTTCGAAAGCAGCACAGTACACGTAACGTTAGCGACAACCCCGTACGGTGCACAAGTCCTGCCCAATCACCCTCCTCCACACCAATCCATATCCTAAGCTCCGCCCATGATCTGCCGCATGTTCCAACATCAAAGTTGTTCGTATCACAGATATGCCAGTCATAACAAAGGAGAAAATCAGTTGTTAGTACGAAATACAGTTTTTCCGGTATCATTGTGAAAAGAATTAGAAATATGTTCATTGAATATGCGAGTTGAAAAATCATCAGTAGGAAAGAAAAATAAAAATGGTATCCACACTGTCTTTTCTATTTCATGAGCTTTCATCTGCACTATATCAAAAAATCTTATATTTGTTAACTGCAGTGAGCGCAAATTTCCGTCACATCGCGTAGTGTAAGAAATTCTGTTGGGAAATATTAATTGGTGGTATCGCCAAGGATACTGTCCATTATCTCGATTGTCTAAAGTCAATGTTGTGCATAAACAAGACAAAGTCGATGTCTTGGTTTGTTTCTGATTACCTCATTAAGACTAAAGAATATAAGAGTGGGACAATGTAGAAATGCGTAATGCAAGCAGCCAGATATTTATACAGTGACATTCTTCATTAATATTTGCCTGTTTAATGGGTGAATTTTTGCTTGTGAACTCTTATGACTGCTTGCTTATAGCAGACACGAGATTACTTTGAGTTTTTCTCCAGTGTTTGAGACATTTAGAGCTGCCTATTGTTAAACATATGTACATAATTTCGTCAGTGTCATTCCAACACATCTTATCGTACTTTAATGTCTGTTAGATATCAGTTTTGACAGCAGTTGGCCACAACAGTCAAGATTAGGTAGCTTGTGTATGATAACTTTTTTGAGAGTGCGTATCTATGTTTAATTTTGACAGTATTACACAAACTGCTAAGAAGCACTAACAGCACAACACTGCTAGTATGAACAACCGCGTTAAAACAAAAAACGACGAACAAAAACACGACAGCGACGAGGACTACCAAAGATCGTATTGATGTGCTCTTGGCTGGTGTGGCGGGGAGTAGGGGGGGTGGGGGGTGGGAGGGGTAATTGGGCGGGGCTGTGCAAATGTCGCTAACGTTTCCTCACAATACACTGATCAGCCAGAATATTATGACCACTGACCTACTATCGTTATAAACCGATCCAGGCGATAGAAGCGTTACCTGGCAGCAAATGACTGCTAGTCAGACACACACGCGTGCAGCATGTACTAACAGTGATCGTGCTGTCCGCCTGTCCGTGTGAAGAATGGGTAAGGCGCGCGACATATCTTAGTTTGACTGAAGGCAGATTGAGGTGGCACGAAAAGGCCAAGTCGTCGGGTGTTCGAGGAGTAACCACGTCCAGACGTCGTGGGGTTGGGTGGCCATCCCACATTACAAATGTCAGACGGCGTAGGCTGGGCAGGCTGGTAAAACAGGACAAGCGGCGACCTGTGGCGGATCTAACATCAGACTTTAATGCTGGGCAGACTACAAGTGTGTCTGGATACAGAGTGCACCGAACACTCCTAACGATGGGCCTTCGCAGCCGATGACCCACGCATGTACCGGTGTTAACACCACTACATTGGCAGCTAATACTGAAACTGGCACTTTACCATCGGCAGTGAACATTGGCGCAGTGGCAGAACGTTGCATTGTCTGGTGAATCCCGATATCTTATTCATCATGCCTATGGGAGGGCACGAATCCGTCGTCTTCCAGGGGACTCTGCTTGACTCCTGTATTGCAGGACACAATCTGGTGGCGGCTCCATTATCCTCTGGGAAACATTCACGTGGTTATTCATGTTTCCAGTGGAGCTAATGCAAGGCAGCGTGACGGCTAATGAGTATCGCACACTGGTTGTAGAACACGTACATCCCTTCATGATGATCACGATTCCGGAAGGCAGTGGCATTTTTCATCAAGATAATGCGCCATGTCACAAGGTCAGGTGTGTGATGGAGTGGTTCGAGGAACACAGTAGGGAGTTCCAATTCATATGCTGCTGCCCCCCCCCCCCCCAAACTCGCCAGATCTCAACCTTAACGAATATATCTGGGATGTGATTGAACGTGGCGTCAGAGTTCATCGCCCCCCCCCCCAATCCCCCAATCCCCCAATCCCCGGAATTTGGGGGAATTGGTGACTTGTGCGTGAGATGTGTCAACCCCCTTCAGCTATCTACCAAGGCCTCACTGCTTCCATGCCACGATTCGTCGCCACTATTATACGTGCCGAAGGTGGACATACCGGCTATTAGGTATCTGGTCATAACGTTCTGGCTGTACAGTGTATAATCGTACAGATGAAACTAAGTTCGGCGCTCTCTTGGGCAGCTGCGTATCCTCAGATGATAACAAAAAAGGTTCTGATTTCATGTCTCTTCGACAGCGGAGACAAGATGAGTCATTAGCTAAGATGAACAAAGGTAGATCAAGAAAACATAAGTGCCCTTGTTGACAAACATCGTTCACATGAAATGATTGCAGGGCACCACGGAGAGCCTAAATCCACTCCCATGCTTTAAACTACTGCATCGTTCCGCTCGGTGAAAAGATAACTGTTGTGTCAAATGTGTAGCAATAATCTCTTTTGGATATCATAGCTCTTCTTATTTTCTGTGCTTGCTAAGAAAAGCAGGAAAGGAATTTCATCTCGTGGAAGATAGCGTTTTGTAGTTCTGCTGTTACCTAAATATGTTTCAGCACTTTATATGCAATCTTCAGTGAGATATTGTATTGTACTGTATGTTAACCGGGGACGTAGAAACGACGGAGAGGCTCCATCTCCGCCGCAGCCGCAGTGGTCCACAACCCCACGACCACTACCGCAGTCACTTCCCCCCTCCGCCGCCCCGCACCGAACCCAGGGTTATTGTGCGGTTCGATTACCGGTGGACCCCCCAGGGAATGTCTTTCACCAGACGAGTGTAGCCCCTATGTTTGCGTGGTAGAGTAATGCTGGTGTACACGTACGTGGAGAACTTGTTTGTGCAGCAATCGCCGACATAGTGTAACTGAGGCAGAATAAGCGGAACCAGCCCGCATTCGCCGAGGCAGATGGAAAACCGCCTAAAAACCATCCACAGACTGGCCGGTTTACCGGACCTCTACACAAATCCGCCGGGCGCATTCGTGGCGGGGACCAGGCGCTCCTTCCCGCCCGGAAAGCCCTGCGTTAGACCGCACAAAATTGTTGTTACATGTCAGCCTCTTGTGTAGTTGCACAACTTTTTGACTCAAAAGTATTTACATTTTCAAAGGGAGCGACTATGAGGTGTCAAATACGTTATATTAGTTTACATTCGGTAAACAGTAAGGCATATGTCACCGAGTTGTCCACTTGCGCTATGCTTTAAGATTTAGGTCTAGGATTCCAAATTTTGGAATCAACACAGATATGTAGGGTGTTTCATAATTCCTATTACAGGTTTCTAGGCGTTGCAGAGGGAGCGAGATGAATTTGCATAAGGAACCCATGTCCGAAAATGTGCCGTTTGAATATAAAATAAGTTTGAAGATCAGATTCAGATCACTTTCAAATCTTGCTTTGGTGCTCCACGGACGCGCTGCCCTCTCGACTTCGAAGCTGACGTCCGTCATCACGTAGAAGAGAAACATTGCCCATGCCATGTTGCGGTGTCGCGATGGCCTGACTAATGGTTGTACTTACGTATGTAGTGCTCGCCAGTGCGTACGCCGTCTCGTCTGGTGTTCTGAATACTCACGACTTCCTGTTTGCAGTAGGGATCGGACGCGCTACTCTGTTCCGGTGTGCCGTGCTAATTGTTCTCTCTCAGCTGGCAGTTATGTGTGGAGCTGTATGAGGCTGTTCTCCAACTAACTTAACCAAATCAACAAATACTTGGACTTCTGTGTAACTGATATATTCTTCAACAACAGTTCACATTAACATATTGTAGAATACCAGATTAATAAAACAGTTGCCAGAGCAGACAGTGTTCTCTATGTGACAGATCGTCACCCAAGGTCCAGATCAACACCATTTGATATCTCTGCACAGAGAAGAAGCCGGTCGCACATTGTCGTCCGCAGTGCTATCCCGTGGGCCGAGCTCGTCTCTGCCGCGGCACCAGCACGGAGTAATCGGCCACACAGCACAGCAGGTGGCAATATTTGAAGACCCGTACCAATACAACATGGCATCCATGGATTACTCCGTCTCTGCACAGCATTTGCCACATTTGCCACACTGTGGGCTGGCCGATCTTTTTGCGAAACGTACACTTTAAGAAATCTTCCGACATATTTCGTCGGCTAAGTTAAACACTGACTGTGACATGGTATTTCCTACAAAATAGCCTGTGACACTACAGTGTGCGCCCGCATCTCGTGGTCGTGCGGTAGCGTTCTCGCTTCCCACGCCCGGGTTCGATTCCCGGCGGGGTCAGGGATTTTCTCTGCCTCGTAATGGCTGGGTGTTGTGTGATGTCCTTAGGTTAGTTAGGTTTAAGTAGTTCTAAGTTCTAGGGGACTGATGACCATAGATGTTAAGTCCCATAGTGCTCAGAGCCATTTGAACTACAGTGTGTAGCTACAGCCCACAAGTCAAAACTCACTGATTCGCTGTGTGTTTACTGTGAAGCTGGGGATTTGAAAGTGATCGGATTCTCCGTCTGATTTGACATCCAAACGGTACATTTCGGGGCATGGGATTCGTATCGAAACTTCGTCTAGCCCTTCTACAGCGCCTAGATACCTGTAATAGGAATTTAGAATCACCCTGTCTCTTTGTTCATTACCTGACATGTCGCTATTACTTGTGTACGCTGGTAGTTCTATTGTTTACCATACATTTCTACAGCTTGGCATCTGCAAACATCGAAACGTTTTCTATTTTTCTGTTATTCGTTCATTTCATACTGAGAATCGCTATAATGGGTGTCACTCATAAGTGTCGTCAGGTGATGTATCTCTATTGTTTCGACAGATATTTGAAATTTTGTTTCTGCAACGTGTATCTGTAGTCAGCGGTAACAAATGCTGCTCATCACGCCTTTCATCTGACTCTCACCATCGAGGGAAACCGTCGGTTTGTTTCTCGTTACACGCAAAAAGATTTTTAAATTAGAATCTTACGTGTCCACTCGACAGAGCGATCCCAGATTAGTCTAGAGAGCTATTCGTTTTACCGATATAGATTAACGGGAGCAGTAATATTCGAGGAATAAGGAGTACTCTAGCAGCGACAACACTGCCCTGACCTGTGCTTGCTGCTACCAACAAACAGAAGCGCGCTGCTCAGACGCTGCTTGAATATTGATTATCCTTCGTGTTCTACTGCTCTTGTTAACAGATCTCGATCAAATGAATAGCGCTCCACACTAATCTGAAAGCGATTTTTAGAATACTCATGTAAAGTTCCGTTTTAAAAGTAATATTGTTTGCAACGGGAAAAAAACCCACGCTTTCTGTCGACGTTAATTGTCCCATGAACGACGTTGCGAACAGGATTCGTTTGGGGTGTCACCAGCTACATGTTGCAAAAGTGAAGTTGCAAATATCTGCCGAAACACCAAAGAAAATACGCCAGACGCCGCCTGGAAGTTCAGTCGTACTCGTATGCACTGATCATCCAGAACATTATGACCATCGACCTGGCATTGATCTAGACCCGTCCAGACGATAGCAGCGTCACCTGGCGAGGAATGACATCTAGTCGGACACACGCCCAGTGCATGTAGTATCAGAGAGCGTGCTGCCCATGTGTACAATGGGGAAAGCGTGTGGTCTGTCGTGGGGATGGGCGAGCATCACTCATTACAGATGTCGGATGTCTACATCTACATCTACATCTATACTCCGCAAGCCACCTAACGGTGTGTGGCGGAGGGCACTTTACGTGCCATTGTCATTACCTCTCTTTTTGTTCCAGCCGCGTGTGGTTCGCGGGAAGAACGACTGTCTGAAAGCCTCTGTGTGCGCTCGTATCTCTCTCTGATTTTACATTCGTGATCTCCTCGGGAGGTATAAGTAGGGGGAAGCAACATATTCTATACCTCATCCAGAAACGCTTCCCCTCGAAATCTGGCGAGCAAGCTACACCGTGATGCAGAGCGCCTCTCTTGTAGAGCCTGCCACTTGTGTTTGCTAAACATCTCCGTAACGCTATCACGGTTACCATATAACCCTGTGACGAAACGCGCCGCTCATCTTTGGATCTTCTCTATCTCCTCTGTCAACCCGATCTGCTACGGATCCCACACTGATGAGCAATACTCAAGTAAAGGTCGAACGAGTGTTTTGTAAGCCACCTCCTTTGTTGATGGACTACATTTTCTAAGGACTCTCCCAATGGATCTCAACCTGGGACCCGCGTCACCAACAATTAATTTCATATGATCATTCCACTTCAAATCGTTCCGCACGCATACTCCCAGATATTTCACAGAAGTAACTGCTACCAGTGTTTGTTCCGCTATCATGTAATCATACAATAAAGGATCCTTCTTTCTATGTATTCGCAATACATTACATTTGTCTATGTTAAGGGTCAGTTGCCACTCCCTGCTCCAAGTGCCTATCCGCTGCAGATCTTCCTGCATTTCGCTACAATTTTCTAATACTGCAACTTCTCTGTATACTACAGCATCATCCGCGAAAAGCCGCGTGGAGCTTCCGACACTATCTACTAGGTTATTTATATACACTCCTGGAAATGGAAAAAAGAACACATTGACACCGGTGTGTCAGACCCACCATACTTGCTCCGGACACTGCGAGAGGGCTGTACAAGCAATGATCACACGCACGGCACAGCGGACACACCAGGAACCGCGGTGTTGGCCGTCGAATGGCGCTAGCTGCGCAGCATTTGTGCACCGCCGCCGTCAGTGTCAGTCAGTTTGCCGTGGCATACGGAGCTCCATCGCAGTCTTTAACACTGGTAGCATGCCGCGACAGCGTGGACGTGAACCGTATGTGCAGTTGACGGACTTTGAGCGAGGGCGTATAGTGGGCATGCGGGAGGCCGGGTGGACGTACCGCCGAATTGCTCAACACGTGGGGCGTGAGGTCTCCACAGTACATCGATGTTGTCGCCAGTGGTCGGCGGAAGGTGCACGTGCCCGTCGACCTGGGACCGGACCGCAGCGACGCACGGATGCACGCCAAGACCGTAGGATCCTACGCAGTGCCGTAGGGGACCGCACCGCCACTTCCCAGCAAATTAGGGACACTGTTGCTCCTGGGGTATCGGCGAGGACCATTCGCAACCGTCTCCATGAAGCTGGGCTACGGTCCCGCACACCGTTAGGCTGTCTTCCGCTCACGCCACAAAATCGTGCAGCCCGCCTCCAGTGGTGTCGCGACAGACGTGAATGGAGGGACGAATGGAGACGTGTCGTCTTCAGCGATGAGAGTCGCTTCTGCCTTGGTGCCAATGATGGTCGTATGCGTGTTTGGCGCCGTGCAGGTGAGCGCCACAATCAGGACTGCATACGACCGAGGCACACAGGGCCAACACCCGGCATCATGGTGTGGGGAGCGATCTCCTACACTGGCTGTACACCTCTGGTGATCGTCGAGAGGAGACTGCATAGTGCACGGTACATCCAAACCGTCATCGAACCCATCGTTCTACCATTCCTAGACCGGCAAGGGAACTTGCTGTTCCAACAGGACAATGCACGTCCGCATGTATCCCGTGCCACCCAATGTGCTCTAGAAGGTGTAAGTCAACTACCCTGGCCAGCAAGATCTCCGGATCTGTCCCCCATTGAGCATGTTTGGGACTGGATGAAGCGTCGTCTCACGCGGTCTGCACGTCGAGCACGAACGCTGGTCCAACTGAGGCGCCAGGTGGAAATGGCATGGCAAGCCGTTCCACAGGACTACATCCAGCATCTCTACGATCGTCTCCATGGGAGAATAGCAGCCTGCATTGCTGCGAAAGGTGGATATACACTGTACTAGTGCCGACATTGTGCATGCTCTGTTGCCTGTGTCTATGTGCCTGTGGTTCTGTCAGTGTGATCATGTGATGTATCTGACCGCAGGAATGTGTCAATAAAGTTTCCCCTTCCTGGGACAATGAATTCACGGTGTTCTTATTTCAATTTCCAGGAGCGTATATTGTGAAAAGCAATTGTCCCATAACACTACCCTGTGGCAGGCCAGAGGTCATGTCGCAGGCTAGGCAGAATGGTAAAACAGGATAGGCGGCGAACTGTGGTGGAAGTAACATCAGACTACAATACCGGGTACCGGGTGTGTGTGTGTACAGTGCACCGAACTCTCCTAACGATTATCCTCCGCAGCCGACGACCCAAGCATGTGCCAATATTAACACCACGATATCGGCAACTGCGTGACCATCGGCACAGGACATTGGTGCAGTGGCAGAACGTTATAGGATCTGATGAGTTCCGATATCTTCTTCATCATGCCTACTGGGGGCGCGAATTCGCTCCTTGGCATCTGTACTGCAGGATGGAGACAAGCTGGCGGAGCTCCATTATGTTCTGGAAAACATTCACGTCAGCATCTGTGGATCCAGTGGAGGTCGTCGAAGGCTCTAAGATGGCCAAGGAATATCGTACACTTGTTGCACACCACTTACACCCCTTCATGAAGATCATGTTTCCCGACATCAGTGGTATTTTTCTATAAGATATTGCGCCATCATAAGGCGAAGAGTGTGATTAAGTGGTTTGAGGAATACGGCGACGAGTTTGAGTTGATGTTCTGGCCTCCCAACTCGCCAGATCTGAACACAATCGAAAACATCTGGGATGTGATTGAACGTGGCGGCAGAGTTCATCTCCCCCCTCCCCCGAATTTACAGGAATTAGACAACTTTTGTGTGCAGATATACGAGGTTCATTCAAGTTCTAAGGCCTCCGATTTCTTTTCTCCGGACTGGAAAGAGATAGAAACATGCGCATTGTTTTAAAAGGAGGCCACGTCCATTGTCAATACGTCCCAGAGATGGCAGCAGCGTACGGCAGATGGAATTTTACCGCCAGCGGCTAGAATGAGAACTGTTTTAAATACATAAAATGGCGACGTTTTCCTTACTTGAACAGCGTGCAATCATTCGTCTTCTGAATTTGCGTGGTGTGTAACCAATTGAAATTCATCGACAGTTTGAGACATGTGGTGATGGAGTTATGGATGTGTCGAAAGTGCGTTCGTGGGTGCGACAGTTTAATGAAGACAGAACATCGTGTGACAACAAACCGAAACAACCTCGGGCTCGCACAAGCCGGTCTGATGACATGATCGAGAAAGTGGAGAGAATTGTTATGGGGGATCGTTGAATGACTGTTGAACAGATCGCCTCCAAAGTTGGCATTTCTGTGGGTTCTGTGCACACAATCCTGCATGACGACCTGAAAATGCGAAAAGTGTCATCCAGGTGGGTGCCACGAATGCTGACAGACGACCACATGGCTGCCCGTGTGGCATGTTGCCAAGCAATGTTGACGCGCAACGACAGCATGAATGGGACTTTCTTTTCGTCGGTTGTGACAATGGATGAGACGTGGATGCCATTTTTCAATCCAGAAACAAAGCGCCAGTCAGCTCAATGGAAGCACACAGATTCACCGCCACCAAAAAAAATTCGGCAACCGCCAGTGCTGAAAAAATGATGGTGTCCATGTTCTGGGACAGCGAGGGCGTAATCCTTACACATTGCGTTCCAAAGGGCACCACGGTAACAGGTGCACCATACGAAAATGTTTTGAAGACCAAATTTCTTCCTGCACTGCAACAAAAACCTCCGGGAAGGGCTGCCGGTGTGCTGTTTCACCAAGACAACGCACCCGCACATCCAGCTAACGTTACGCAACAGTTTCTTCGTGATAACAACTTTGAAGTGATTCACCATGCTCCCTACTCACCTGACCTGGCTCCTAGTGACTTTTGGCTTTTTTAAACAATGAAAGACACTCTCCGTGGCCGCACATTCACCGGCCGTGCTGCAATTGCAGCCTTAGAACTTGAATGCACCTCGTAGTGCCAACTAACTCCAGCGACCTGCTGAGGCCTCATTACTTCCATGTCACGACTCGTCGGCGCTGTTATCCGTGCCAAATGTGGACGTACTGGCTGTTAGGTTGGTGGTCAAATGTGCTGGGTGATGACTGTAATATTCCAATGGGTCCCAGATAAAAACAATTCATACAGCAGTGGGCGCTCATCGGAATTCCCACCCAGCAAGCTGCTGCAGAGAACGTGGCCAGTAGTCAGATCACTACCACGGGATACTTCCCGTCTTCCCTTCAGCTAACCACAGCAGGCAGTAGACAGGTCGTCCAGGCTTTTCTTGTTGATGAGCTCGTGGCAGGCTGCCGTCACCCTCCCCTTTTCCCAGTCGCTCCGCACTCCTCACACCAACCGCTTAGTGCTTCCGCACCACACCGGGCCGAAGACCCTCATGACAATCAAAGTGGCAGTGAATATTATAAAAGAGATTGAAGTAGAGGATAATTGACCGTAGCATTTCGCAAGACATGTTTAATAATTCTGTTTTTGTCTCGGACCAGGATGACAATATAATAAAAGCTTTGGAAAATCGCGGACGGCTTCCTTGCGCTTCTCATTACATTACTATAGCGCTTAGTCACATTTTCCATGAAGATAGCTTCTTGTTAAATGACGCCCCGAATATCGCAGAAACAATAACTACAGCAAAATGCGCTGTGCAGTATATGAAGTAAAATGGCTTCTGCTCGTGTTTGACTTCAACTTTGGTACTCGAGAGGTCTGCACTCGCTGGAACAGTTCAACGAAGATGTTGCTTTACTGACGGAACGGAATTCCGATTACAGATAGCAGCGGTCTGACAATGAACTTCCAGGAAGAATTGTGGATTTCTTGAAACCATTTAAGTGGCTACAGCTGATTAAAAGGCGAAAAAGAATCTTCAATCTAGTTAGCTTTTTTGGCTTTAAGAAGCGTCAACAAATTTGCAGTGTCAATAAAAATGATTGTGTAGCGAGTTCAATTACTACAGGTAAAAATACGGTATCATTTTGATATGAAGAAAAGATATCTTTGTAATTCACTGCTGTGATAGGTGTGTAGTAGTAAATAAGTATTGTTCAACAGGAGGTGCAAAGGATTAAAGATAGACTTATGACGTACTTTTCTATGTAACAGAGATGTAATTACTTCCAAATAAAATTCCTGCGTTCCTTCAGCCGTCTTCGCGCGATCTCTGTAACCTTGGCATAAACGAAAATCGGAGAATACGAAAATCGGAGAATACGAAAATCGGAGAATTCTTAGGTGTGTGCTACAATTGTGTACTAAGTATGGACGTTACTGCATGTTTTCGTGGTAAGCCTTCATGATTTCCAGGTCATTTCTGTATGACTTCTCTCTCTCTCTCTCTCTCGCTCCTTTGCTCGTTAACTTCGAACCTTCAAGCGCAGATGACACCACATAGAGAGATTGTTTCAAGGATTGGAAGAATAACAAATTCTCCGCAGCACATGCATCCCGGAGATGACTACCGTATCTTGAAGTGGTGGTGGACCATGTAAAGGATGTACCAGGTCTGGCTGCAACTGCAAAAAGAATTTTATGCATCTGAACAACAGGCGCACCCAGTGAACGATGCTTTAGTAAAATTGGCATGTTCTTAACAAATCGCCGTAACCAATAAACCTCAATGCGTGCTAGCGAACTACTGCTGAACAACGTCATTTCCCAGATTTCAGGGTTAGTGTTTATTTAATGTGTAAGTAATTTTATATTAATAACAAACAAAATAAACCGTATGTTTGTAAACGAGTCGTATATTTTTTCTGTGTCTGTGCTTAAATGTCGAAGTGTTCACGGAAACGTTGTATTTGTGTCAAAAAAAGAGTCAGGAAAAGTAATAAAGAAAAAGAGGGGGAGAAGGAAGGGAGGGTGAGATAGTCGTTCGACGTGCAGTACGGGCTGGCGAGGGAAAGATCAAATATTAATGATTAATAGAAACTACCGCAGCTATACTATCGCATATTTATTGTGTCAAGAGCGGTTTAGTTCTTATGAACATCATCAGGATGCCTGCGAGTTGTTTATGCGATGACATTGGCACAACTCGTAGGCAGCCTGTGATGCTCTAAAGAACGAATCCGGCCGTGACACAATAAATGTGCAATGATAACAGCTGTGGTGGTCTTCATTAATCAACAATATTAGTGACAATCATAATTGGTGCTCAGTGTGACTACTCCGAAGACCGTTCACACTCTGTTATTCGCTTATTCGTAGTCCCGATAGCAGACATGGAGCTAGTATGGCACCGAGCAGTCATATGGGATCGGCCAATGGCGGCTCTGTCCACCCCTTCAGCAGACGAATCCTAACCGGTCAAACGTGGAAGGTTGCAACACTAGTGTCTAGTCTTACCCGGTTGCACTAACGCCACTGCTCGACGGCCAGCATGTTCGCATGGTATTCAATAAGCCTGAACGTCGATTTGTCGAAAGCCCTTGAGACGCACTACAGCGGCATGTGTTACATCTCAGTATGTACTATAACCGCGTGAAAGATGAATAAAACTGGTGACTCGTTGGGTGCATTCTTTTCTTGCTAATATGTATATATTTGATGCAGCCCGTCACGAATTGTTCTCTGCGACAACCTTTTCATCTGAGTGTAGTACTTGCTCCCAATGTCGTCAGTGTTGTTAGATGTATTCCAATTCTGCCTTCCTCTACAGGTTTTATCCCGGGATTATTGCACGTCCTGTCACTTCTTTTAGTCAATGTTTTACGTATGTTCGTATTTTAGACGATTGTTCGGAGAACCTGTGCATCTTTGTCTTATCAGCCCACCTTATTATAAACGTTCTTCTATAACAGCACATCTCAGACACTTCGATCCTGTTCTTTTCCGCTTTCCCCACAGTCCAGGATCACTGCAAAACAATGTTCTGCTCCAAACGTATATTCTCAGAGATTTCTTACTCAAATTAATGTGTGTTTGATAGTAGTAGACTTCTTTGGTCAGAAATGCTCTCTTTGTATGTGCCAGCCTGCTGTTTACGTCCACTTTGCTTCGTCTGTCAAGTGTTATTTGACCTCCAAGCTAGTAGAATTATTTCTCTTGGTCTACTTCTTGGGCTCCGATTTGTTAGTTAAGTTTATTGCTAATTTCATTTCTGCAGCTCCACATTACCCATCCCATTCGTAATGCTTGTTTATACGGCAGACAGTCTAAGTTCAAATGTTCAAATATGTGTGAAATCTTATGCGACTTAACTGCTAATGTCATCAGTCCCTCAGCTTACACTCTACTTAACCTAAATTATACTAAGGACAAACACACACACCCATCCCCGAGGGAGGACTCGAACTTCCGCCGGGACCAGCCACACAGTTCAGCGCCTAAGACCGCTCGGCTAATCCCACGCGGCACAGTCTAAGTTACAGCTATAGCCGTACCTCTACTAACGAATTGTGAACAACAGTTGACATGTCATTTTACTCTGTTTTCAGGCTGAGTCGATTCGAAGAAAGGGAGATGAGTACGGACTTGTCTCCTTTGTCTGCCGACAACATCCCGCCGTCTCCGACGCTGGCCGCAGGCGAGGACACAGTCTGCGACTTGGGCAGCGTGAGGTTCGGAACCGACAAAGTCGTCTGCAGCTGGACCATCTTGGACTACAACAATTGGCCTCAAGGGGTGGACGAAGTGAAGTCACCCAAGTTCTGGCACTGCAGTTCCAGCGAGTGGTGTATGGTGCTGTCGAAAGAGAGAGGCGCCTGGTATCTCTGCTTCCAGCTGCTGTCTTCTCAGAAAGACGCTACCGTGCGAGCGAGGCTAAAAGCGTCGCTAGTTTCGAGCAGGGGTAAAAAGTACGAGGTTTACCCGTCGGAATTCGTCTGTCTCGATGCCCCGAAGAAGACAGTGTGGAGGTGCGTGAGTGGTTGCTTCGAAGCGGAGAACGGCTTCAATAACGTGCTGAAGTTCCTGGGAGAGGTGAGCACGCCTTGCGTGATAACAGAGCCGTACCGCAGCGTTGCCCTGCAGAGGCCTCGGCGCAGCGTCACAGACGACCTGGCAGCGCTGCTGGAGTCGGGCCAGCTGTCTGACGTGAAGCTGTGGGCGGGTGACGCCGAGTTCCAAGCGCACAGGGCCGTGCTGTGCGCCCGCAGCCCCGTCTTCTCCGCCATGCTGCGGCATGACACCCAGGAGGCCCGCACGGGCAGCGTCCACGTCAAGGATATCGAGGCGGACGTCCTGAGCGAGGTCCTGCGGTTCATCTACACCGACAGCACCCCTCTCCTGGAGAAGATGGCTGACAGGCTGCTGGTGGCGGCTGATAAATACGATTTGCCCCAACTGAAGGAACTCTGCGAGGTGGAGTTGGCCAAGAACCTCACCGTGGACAACGCTGCCGCTACCGCTGTCATCGCCTTGAGCCACTCTTGCGACGTCCTCAAGCGGTCGGTCATAAGCTTCGTGAAGCGCCACCTCGTACCCATCATGGGCAGCGAAGGCTGGGCGACAGCTGTTAGCAATCACGCCGAAATCGTCGTCGAGATGAGTCGTTTGGTAGCAGAAGAGCCTGTTGGTTAAAAGGCTGTTACAGTTCAATTCGCCATTACAGATCACTCTATTTCTTGAAAATTGTGCTGTTGATCCTTCAGTCGTTTCCAGCGTGCAACGTCGTACCTCTAAACAGTGTTGCTAGCTCATTTAACCATAGATCTAAATTTGATCGCAACTAACAGGAAGCTCCATATGTATGTATGCAAGTATCAGATTGTCATTGAAGTCATCTAAGTATAGTATATGCTCCGTGCTCTTTTTTTTTACTGATAGCTGCAAAAAGCAGGCATTTCAAGGAGGTCTTCTTTGGGCTTTTGAGTAGCCGCCTGCAGGTAAGCGCTAGGTACAACAAAACATCTAAAGTTGTGGGATTTAAAACAAAAGAACATGGTCCTTGTAAGACATCTGTAATATTGTACCCATAAAAACTACTTATTTTTAAGTAGCACATTTTCTATTCACAACTTTAAACTGTGCGTGAGATTAGCGATAAGCTCGAGCATTGTGTAGTTGAGAAAGAAGTTTCAATTACAGTTCTTCTGAAATAAATATGCAGTTTTGTAGTGAGCGTTTGGCATCGTAACTGAGCCCAGCAGTTCCTGGCCAGCTTAGATAGTTAAATACGACAGATTAACGAGTTCCTTGCCACCGTCTGGGTAAACATTAATACTGAACCACAGCGCCTCTCCCACCAATTTGGAGCGGCTTCAATTTGTTTATTGTCCCTTTAAGCTTCTGGGGCGGCACTTTCGAAGCGGGTAATCGACGAGAATTTTTTTTGCCATTTTTATGGAGCAAAGATTTCTCCAGTTATATTGTAATCTGCTTATTTTTACTTTATTCATCAACCAATAGATTCCCCAAAACACTTGTAGCTCTTGTATATTTCATTTCTACTTAGAACAAAGTGAATTTTCCTTTGTTTACGTGGCACTGAAAGTAGTCGGATGTACAATAAGTTCATCTTTATTTTGCAACAGAATACAGTGTATTGCTAATGTGGCATTGCTGGTTTAACCCCAAGCTGAAAGAAACATAAGCACTTATGGTCTGATTAAATTTGAGACCAGCCACATAGAATTTGGCCTTATGAGTGGTTTACTCCTTGTGCTTTTCACTATGCGCCTGTGGGTCAGCGCTTGGTGTGACAGAATCACCCCACTCTGTAGGATTTAAACAAAATGGTCCTCGCAAGACGTATGTAATATTATACACTTCAGAACAAGTTTTATTTAAGTAAAGCAGTGCCTGTTCACGTTTGTAGGAGGTGCTTGAGATTGACGATATTTTGGGCATTTAATGCAGAGAAGGAGCTTTTGATGAAAGTATGCGGTAATACTCTCTAGTGAGGGTTTTCTAACCAAGCGTGACCAAAAGCAGATTCTGGCCTGCAAATTTTGGCGAAACAACCTTCGCCTACAGTCATTAACGTATGAAATTGGAATATATAACAAACAATGGAAAATCCAGGATGGAATGTAACAATTGTTGAATATATAACAAAATTAATTTTGAATTGATTGTTTGAGTTATTAGTGGAAACGTTACTCACCTACAGAGCAGTATCCTTCAAAGCGTCGTCTCTGAATATCTACCCAAAAACACTAGCAGTTCCTGTATAGTTTGTTTCTAGCGCTACTTTCCTTTATTTACACAGTGCTGTAGGCAACCCAGCCTCAAGTAACACTTCGTGTTGCAACAGTAGATCGATGTTAATCTGAGGTTGGTTGCCAGTAAGAGGAAAGAAGGCGTTTTCCTCTTTCCAGTAAATGCCAGCTGAATAATTTCTATAAGATTCCTTATTAATTTATATCCTCATTGTTATGCATTCTTTTGAAGTTTGCCACTTACATCTACTTACATGCAAAGAAACGTCTTCTCTAGCATACAGGATTCCCCACTTTCATTGATCTTGAAATCAGACATTTAGATTCACAGTTATAATTTAATATTTTAATTAGGTAGTTGGTTACATAGATTATTAAATAACCAGTGTTAATGATGGTTGGTTGAGGGCTGAATTACTTCAAGGACTACAGCAAGTAGCCTCTTATTTATATTTAGTTTTATGCAAAGATAGGTTTCAGATTTTTAGCTATCTTTAAGTTGCGTAATACATTTAGATCTTCATCAGCCACATGCCGAATGCTGTGTTGTGTCATTGCATCAGTGGAGCCACTTCTTACACAGCAAAAGAAAATGCATCTGCCTAGTAAGTAAACACAAATAGACAATTAGTAAAACCTGGAACCTGGACAAATTGCTGTTTTGCACAAGGCAGCCTGCAGAATTCAAAATGTAGTCAAGAAAAACTTTATAGTGGTGAAATCCTAAATGTATTATGTGATTTGCAGATGAATAAAAGTCCGAAATGCTTACATCAAATAAAGCAGTACCAAAAATGACTAAATGCAACATTTCTTCAAGTAACAATTGTTCATCGCATCTCTCATTGGTTTGTAATTCACCAGTAGTAGGTTATTGCTCCATTTTGTAGCACCACTTGTTGTCTTCTGTCTGAAGATTGGTCTGCTGAAGCTGTCCACACTATTCTATGCTGTGAAAACCTGTTTCTCGACATAACTACTGCAGCCTTGATTCATCAAGATATGTCATATCAACCGATCGCTTCCTTTAGTCCAATTTTTCTATTAACTATCTTCTCCTTCTAGGCAGCAACGTTTACACCATTCCTTTGTGTGACTCATCAACCTCTTACTAACGTTTTCCTTACATGTAGTACTTACCGCCATAGACATCTTTCTAACATTTTTGTCAGACACGGCTCCTACCGTCGTCGAAGTACTCACTCCTTCCTTCGACACATGTTGACCTCGTTTCACGGTTCCGTCCGGTAAAGGATAAACATTTCGCTGTCTCTCTATCTCGCTAGCACCCGCGGTACTCTTCACGTTTCTACTAGCGCTTCGTAACGCTCTCTTAACGACAACTACTCGACGCGACTCTTGCGCCGTTCGCAACTTAAATCGTTTTCCACAAATCATAACATCTCTTGTACCATAATCTATAGCTGCCTTATGCTTTGCAAGAAAATCTCTGCATAAACGTCCGTCTAATGGCAGATCCTCTTCTGCCCCTACTACATGGAATTGGTGTCTCACAATTCCATCTTTTTCAAATGGTTCAAATGGCTCTGAGCACTATGGGACTTAACATCTGAGGTCATCAGTCCCCTAGAACTTAGAACAACTTAAACCTAACTAACCTGAGGCCATCACACACAGCCAGGCCCGAGGCAGGATTCGAACCTGCGACTTTAGCGGTCCATTTTTTCAACCTAAGGCGCCTTCCATTTTAACAACATCATTACTAATATCTTTAATTCTAATGCTCTTAGTAGGATCGCACGTTTCTGATACCCATACACTGTTCTTTTTCAATAGACTTATTTGTGCCCCACTATCTATCAAAAGTCTCATTGGATTCCGTGTGCCCTTTTCATAACTTACCGTGATATACTCATGTCTGTTAGAGCAGTCTACCTTAAATATCTTGCCAGATAGGTCGCAATGTGACTGCCTCATTGCGCCTCCTCTTAGTTTCCCTGTACCACATATTTATTTCGTCTTAAGGGCCAATTCTTACAGCATCGAGCGTAATGACGTTTTTGATTACACTTAAAACTCACAATATTTGTCCATTGGGTCGTAATGTTCCCCATAAACCTTACCTTCTTTCTGCTTTTCTGCAAAACGTTCTTTATCACCCTTCTTTTTGCCGTTTGATCTGTACTGGTACCGTGCCTATACTGTGTACCCTCTTATTATCATAGCACTTCTTTGCTATGTGCCTCAGTTTGCCACAATTAAAATACTTTTGAATTTTATGAGATTATATTTTGTGAGCTGTCCTTTCTATTGGTTTCTCTCCTGCAGACGCCATCACACTTTCTTCTGTTGATGCAATATCTACTGCTTCGGAGAGTGTTATTGACTCCCCTCTAGCCCTAACTATTGTCTTAATATTGGTGTCATATAAGCCTTGTATGAATACTGCACGACCTAATTTGAACACTAACGTAATGCTGCTCACTAACTCTGATTCCGTCATCACCTCTTTTATTGCCTCACGGAACTGGAGCTGAAGTGCATCTGTTTGCGAACCCCATTGGGCTATGTTTTAACATGGTTCCTGTCTGCTCATGAACATTTTACATGCTTAATAGTCTAGCGTTCTCTTTGATGCGTGATTTTCTACTAAAATAGCTCTGACTGAAGGCCAAGCGGCACTTAGAGCTCGCACTAGCAATTTGCTTCTAGCAGCCCCAACTACATGTACCTTCACAAATTTCAACAAAACATCGTGCTGCTCTGGTGCTACCAAGTCGAAAGCACTGTCGCAGTGGTCCAAAAATTCATTCCCATCAAAAGGATGCGATAGCAATTTAATAGCCTCACTGAGGTTAATATATTGCTTTGGAGGTGTGGATGGATCTGCCTGACTATCAGAAACATTTTGTTCATTAGACATGATGTTATTGTTAAACCTTTGTCTCACATTCTACTTTAAATTTTCTTCTGTTGCTGTGCGTCGCCGGGTGCGGCGGACCCGCAAGTCTGTCTTCTTGGCGATATAGCTGCTACTGGTGGACTACCTTGTCCACCTGATGGCCTCGGATGTCGTCTTCTGCTGTGGGTGGTGTGGATGGAATGGCGTGCCCTCACGCCCGTAGTCAACCCGCGATGTAGTGGCCTGGTCGAATTCGCTCGATTGGCGGGCCTCCTTCGCCCATCCCGTCTTCTTCTGCGTGCCTTGCCTCCGAACATCTCCAAGCCATCAGTCAATCTCAACTTCGGGCTGAGCTTTATCTGAAATAAGAAGCTTCACAACTATTCCTCAAGTTTATAGGCCGAACTAAATTGTTGGCAAACCTACTCCAAATCCTGTTCAAACTTGGCAAATAATGCCCAAACCCCACACCTGGCGCCAAATTTTTATATCGTGTCTGTTTTGTTTCCTGCGAGTGGATCAGGAAGAGGGAGCTGGACACTAACCTGGCTGAGGTGGAGTGGGCTCGCCCAACTCGTAGTTCTGGATCAGAATCTGTAAAGCTGGAATAACTTCAAACTAGGGAACTCAGTGTGATTGTAAATAAGCTTCTAACAAAGAAGAGAGAGAGAGTTGGAGTAAACATTACTCAAGCTTATGAGGCACTGTCATCCGAACTAAAACGTGGGAGGTGTTAGTAACTTGTAACTACCACTCTGTGCAACCAAGTGCCAGGAGAATCAAAGTCCCGCCCCCTGAGGCAGAGTAGCTCAGTGATGACGTCGGAGGCTGAATACTAGCATCGCAATCCCTGACATGCTGTTAAGCTGCTGTTTATATAGTCTCCTGTGCCGTTGCTATAATGCTTGGGGAAACTACCATCGCTCTGGCTGTCTTCCGATCCTCAGATTTATCACGTAGCTGCTCTGAGTGGAGGTTTCCTATTATCACGCGCTGCACCGCGCTGACTCCTTCCATTGTGTACTAACTTTGTGTAGAGGCTTTCCATCTGTTGAAACACATTAATTCGTATAACAGTGGACCGTAACGTCACAGACAGCTTAACCTACGCCTATTCGTAATTTATTCTGGACGTCACATCCTTCTTACTATATTAATCACTTGGTCTCCTTGTACAATTTTTACCCCTGACACTTCCCTCCGATACTAAATTGGTGATCACTTGATGTCTCAAAATGTGTCCTATCGACCAATCCCTTCTTCTGGTCAAGTGTCTGAACCGATAGCTGAGAGGTCAGCGTGATGGGTTGCTGTCCTATGGGCCCGGGTTCGATTTCCGGCCGGGTCGGAGATTTTCTCCGCTCAGGGACTGGATATTGCGTGGTCTTCATCATCATTTCATCCCCATCCAGCCCGCAGGTCGCTCAATGTGGCACCGAATGTAATAAGACCTGCACCAAGGCACCCGGACCTGCACCGCATGGAGCCTCCCGGCCAGTGACGCCAAAAGCTCATTTCCATTTTTTCTGGTCAATTTGTGCCACAAATTTCTATTCTCCTCAATTCTATTTAGTGCTTTCTTATTACTTACGTGATCTACCCATCTAATCTACAGAACTCTTCTGTAGCACCAGATTTCAAAAGCATCTATTCTCTGCATGTCTATACTATTTATTAAAGACAAATACATTCAGAAAACACTTCCTAACATTCAAGTATACATTTCAAGTTAACAAACTTTTCTTCTTCTGAAACGCTTTCCTTCCAATTGTGTCTACATCTTATACCCTATCTACTTCGGTCGTCGTCAGGTATTGCTGCCCAAATAGCAAAATCCCTCTACTACCTCCAGTGTCTCTTTTCCAGATCTGATTTCCTCAGCATTACCTGATTTAATTCAGGTACATTCCTTTATCCTTGTTTTCTCTTGTTGATGTTCCTCTTATGCCCTGCTTTCAAGACACTGCCCATTCCTTTCAACTGCTCATCCAAGTCCTTTGCTGTCTCTGACAGAATTGTAATGTCATTGGCAAACCTCAAGGATTTTATTTCTCCTCGTTGAACTTTAAATCCTAAACTTTAATTCCTACTCATAATTTTGTTTTGTTTCCTTCACTGCTTGCTCACTGTACAGATCGAATCACATCTGGGATAAGCTATGAGCCTGTCTCACTTCATTGTTAACCACTGCCTCCATTTCATGCCCCTCGACTCGTATAGCACCGCCTGGTATCTGTACAAGTTGTAAATAGCCATTCGCTCCCTGTATTTTACCAGTGCTACTTTCAGATTTTCAAAGAAAGTATTCCAGTGAACATTTTCAAAAGCTTTTGTTAGGTCTACAAATGTTATAAACGTAGGTTTGCCTTTCATTGATAGGTCTTCTAAGATAAGTCGCAGGGTCAGTACCGCATCACGTCTTCTACATTTCTCCGAAATCTAGACTGATCTTCCTTGACATCAGCTTCCCGGCTTTTCAATTCTTTTGTAAGGAACATGTGTTAGTATTTTGCAATTACATTTTCTTGAAGTCTGAGGAGTTTCGCCTGTCTTATACATCTTGGACACCTGATGGAGACGTTTTGTCGTAGCTGGTTCTCCAAAGGCTATCGGTAGTTCTGACGGAATGTCGTCTACTCCTGGTGTCTTGTTTTTACTTAGGTCTTTCAGTGCTCTATCAAATTCTTCTCGCAGTGTCATACCTCTTATCTCATCTTCATATACGTCGTCTTCCATTTCTACAATACTGCCTTAATTTCCTCTCCATTGTAGGCACCCTCTATATACTCCTTCCACCTTTCAGCTTTCCCTTCTTCGCTTGGGACTGGTTTTCCATCTGAGGTGTTGATATTCATACAGCTGCTTCTCTTTTTTCCAAAGGTCTCTTTGGTTGTCCTTTCATGATTAAATTCAGTATCTCCTGCGTTATCCAACGATTTCAACGAGGCCTCGTCTTTTTAACTATTTGATTCCCAGCTGCCTTCAATATTTCATTCTTGAAGCTAACCATTCGTCTTCTACTATATTCCTTTCCTTGGGTCTTGTCAAATATTGCCTAATGCTCCCTCTGAAATTTTAAGCATCCTCTGAGTCTGTCAGTTTCTCCTTATGCCGTCTCCTAAATTTCCTACTCTTTTTTGGGCAATTTCTTCAGTTTTAATCTATAGCTCGTAGCCTATGTTTTGTGGGTGGAGTCCACATCTGCCTCTGGAGATGTCTTTCAGTTTAAAATTTGCTTCCAAAATCTCTGTCTTACCGTTATACAATCAATCTGAAACCTTCCATTGTCTCCAGATCTCTTCCAGGTACACAACATGCTTCCTCGATTCTTAAACCACGTGTTAGCTTTGAATAAATTATGCTCTCTGCAAAATACTACCAGCAGGCTTTCACTTTCATTCCTTTCCTCCAGTCAATATTGATCTGTGTATTTCAGTCAATATGGAGATAATAGCACTCAGTTCTATAATCTACCTGTTTTGTAACATTACGCCTTCAAGCTGACGTTTAGCAAACCAGTTACTAATGTCCTGTCAGCCCAGCTCTGATAACCGCATCTTCTGCAGTCGCTCACAACATCATTTCACCAAACTCAGTGATCACACTGTACTTCTTTTCTTGAGACAACAATCATTTATTGGGTGTTGTAATAGCCCTATATCTATCTGGACTATGGTAATAGTCTATTTGTGAATTTATTATTACTCATGTGAAAATTCTACACTGTTAGTACAGTGATCTGACTTTCATAAATCTAATGGTTTATTGTTTTGTTTTAAAGGATGGCTATTCTAAATTTGTAATTAAATATCACTTCTGCTGATTTACTGCAGACTGGTATAAAAGTTATCTGCCCACATATCGACACTTTGCCTAACACGCTTCCCAACAGTTTCAGTGTAAGATAATTGTAGCATATTTGTTGTTGTGGTCTTCAGTCCAAAGACTGGTTTGAGGCAGCTGCCCACGCTAGTTATCTCCGAGTATCACAACCAACATCCATTTGAACCTGTTTACTATCTTCATCCCTTGGTTTCCCTCCATCCTCTGCCCCTCACTCCACACTTTTCACCAGTACCAAATTGACAATTCCTTGGTGTCTCAAAATGTGTCCTACAACTCGATGTCTTTTCTACTCAAAATGTTCCATGTATTACTTGTCTCCCCAGTTTGATTCATTATCTCCTGAATAGTTATGTGATCTACCTATCTGCAATGGTGTGACATAGTTAAGGTCGAAAGTGGCTTTCACATGACGTGTCACTGCCAAGTTGAGTGTTTAGAGTCATAACAACGTATCTACAAAATGTATGTTTTGAGATGAAGGCAAAAGAAATTTTGCAGCAGTACAAACACAATCGTCACCACCACCAAATTCACGGTTCTTAGACTTCATTTGCATTCCTTATCAATTTCCCACCTTTATCATTAAGAAAGTTGTGAAGGAGATACGTCGAAGTGCCCAGTTTTGTAGTTTTGATGTTGTGACCCTAAACCCTCTTAGTAACATTGTTCATCGAAACTTGGACCATACACAGAAAGAACTGCGAAAGTGTAGTAAAGAAGGAAACTGCAGGAAATGCACCTCAATATGAAGAAAAATGACACTTTTATCAACAGACAATAATAACACTCAAGTCACCACGATTCATCATAGTCCTCTGGACATTACAAAAGAAGATAGGGTTTGTAATAGGGTATGTGATCACTTAGGAGAGTAACGCATACTCTGCAATTGCTCCCATGCTGGCCACAAGATTGGTAAGGAGTTCTTGTGGTAAGGCATCCCATTCATCCACTAGTGTGGATGCCAGCTGCTGGATGATCATTGGAGCACATGGACGTGTTGCAATGCTTCCCCTTTTTCGGAAATGCTTTCCTTTCTGTAGCCAGCGTGCATTTTAAATCCTCTCCACCTTTGCCATAATTGGTTATTTTACTGCTAAAATAGCAAAATTCATATACTATTTTTAGTGTCATATTTTCTAATATAATTTCCTCAACATCGCCTGATTTGACGTCAGTACGTACCACTACCCCTGTTTTACTTTTGTTGATGCTCATCTGTTTTCAACACACCATCTGTTGCCTTCAGCTTCTCTTTTGAGTCCTTTGCTGTCTCTGATATAAATACAATGTCTCTGAACTTTAATTCATCCTCCAAATTTTTCTGTGTTTCCCTTTACTACTGCTCATTGCATGGATTGAATAATATGGGCATAGCTACAGCCTTACATCATTCTCTTCTCAAGGACTGTTACTTTTTCCTGTCCTTTGAGTCTTGTAACCAATGTTTGGGTTCTATACAAGCTGTGGTTAACCTCTCGTTCCCTGTATTTTATCCCCGCACCTTCAGAATCTCAAGAGTGTACTCCAGTCAGCCTTGTCAAAACTTTCTCTAAATCAACAAATGCCGTAAACGTAGGTTTTATGCTCCAGAGAATAGTCATGCTCACATAAAAACACTTTCATTCATAAGCAGTGACGGATTTCTAAGGGATATGGGTCATCTGCTGCTCATACTTTGTAATTTAAAATACAACGGAGTAGAGGGAACCATGTAACGTAGTAAAAATAGTTATACATAAATTATAGAATGTTATACCCAGTGATGAAGTGTGGAGATAGTGGCACAGACCAGGAACTATGGAATTCACCCAGTGATGTCGACTGCCGATTATGTGGCGGTGTCATGGAGTTCAGTTGTAGAAGCCCCGCCCCTAGTCTCTCGCCAATATGATGCATCATATGCAATACATGTCAAACAGCTTGAGTATAGACCTTACTACTATGCTGGATAGTATCGTTAAGTTATATCTGAGTAACAGTTTATATGTTATAGTTAAAATTTTGATCTGCCAATGGCAACACGTTACTAGACTGTCCTCTGTGGGACTTAGTGTTCACTAAAGACTGCGTGTAGGATGCCTCTGGTTATCTAGTGACGTGGACGTCTTATCGATAGTGATCAAAGACGCTACGCCGCGACCAAACTGTATTCGGTTTGGCTGCTTATAATCTTCATGTATGAGTTGGTTGAACACCTCCTTCAGTGCCGACCACCAACATTTTGTGCAGAGCCGTGTACTGCAAGGAACCCATATAACCATTGACCAACATCGCCAGTAGCACAGCCACCCTAATAATACGTAATGTATGCTGTCTAATCACCTTCAGTTTAATTACAAATAACTGTTTGTTAAATTTTTCTTTATTGGACCTAAAATATATAGGAATAAGCTTAATAGAAAATAAGAATTTATATGTTAGACATGTTAAAATTTTACGTCATATAATTGGAAAAAGTGTAACCGACAAGCAACATTATTGGCCTGCATTCCGCCGGACTTTGTAGACACAGAAGATAGGCTGTAGGACACACTGGTTACCTCATCAAAAATCCCGCCGAATACAGTCCACTGATCTGTTACTAAATGCTCTCGGCTGGTACACTACATTTTTCCCGGTATATTGTGTAAAATTTTAATTATATAACATATACATTCTTATTTTATAATAAGCTTATTCTTATATATTTTAGCTCCAATGCAGAAAATTTCTACAAAAAGTTATTTGTACTTAAATTCAAGACTTATGAATGGAAGTTGTGCTATCGATCACGACTATTCCATATAATATTCTGTTACTAGTTCATTGCGGTTGCTGTTGTTCCTAATATTTTTACAAAGATATAAATATATTAACCAATATTCTAAGGTACATCGTAGCATCAATGTTGCTTCGCATGTTCGTACATTTACTCAGAACACAAACTGATCTCCCCCGAGGTCAGCGTTTGTGAAATGACAAGAAATAAATGAAACACCAGTAAAGGACATCTGACGCTCTTACTACTTATCCTTGTAATCTATCAGGTCCGTAAACAGCTTCTTTCATTAGTACATAAGAACTATACTTTTTCTTATTCGGGAGTCAGCAAAACACCCTGACGAAAACCACTTGTAACAGTGGCTGAAACTTCATAGAACTGCACATAGTGACAATGCGGTCACATATTATTTAGCAACCATGACTTATCTAACTGATAGCTTGGGAATATTTAACATGTCAGCACCTGATTTCTCTGAAATCATCGTTGCTGAAGTCTGAGGATATTTTGCCATATTATGTACCTCACACATAGGGTGAAATAGTTTTATCAAGACCTGTTTGCAACACTTATTCTTGGGAAGGCTGTCTTAATTAGGAGAGACATCACACACTTAACTCATGGTCGTTAATCTAAGCACTTCACTTGTTACCTGCTTTCCAATCATCTGTTAAAAACACAATTTTTGTGGCAGGACACCACACAAAATCTAGGCAGAACACGAAAGCTATCATTAGAAAATGGACATGAAAGTTACTTTTACTAGAAATATGATTGGATCTTGACATTGAAGAATTGAAACTTATTTTTGGATCTGACATATTTGTATTCTGACTGAGATTTTAGTTAGCAGAAACACTCCATACACTGCCTGCACTGAAGGTATTGATTTGACCACATTTGTTGAAATTGAACGAAGTCGTAAGCAGTTTTAAATAGGCAGTGAGAGGCGTTCGTGGCTGGATGCCTCAAAATTCCAAATTAATGGGAGTTGAAGCTTTACCATTACAATCAAAGCTGTGTAGCAACACTGATAATTATGGATTTAGAATTACCGTCTCTTTAGTTCGTTTCTTAACGACACTCATACACATATAATTCAGTATTGCAATAGATTATCTAAACAAATCAGTTCTTGTCTTTTGATGTCAATCGATGGATTATATATGCTTGGCTTGTCAGTGCTCAGTAGTATTGCACAATCACGTACAGTATAAATGTCGCCTGCTTGTTATGGTATACAGGCCTCTTTATTTGAAGTCATAATTACAGAAAGCTGTACACATTAAATAGCATCCATCTGACGCTATACCATTTGAAACAAGAAAAATTCAACTCCGTCTTAGATGCTGAGTGATTACATTAAGCTTCACATGCTGCGCTAACCAATTGTGTCTTACCATGACAACACACTAATACGAACTGTTCCACTGGCAACTGCGCATTACGAACTGTAGCATGCCTCCACCACACTGCCGGAGTTTCTTTACAGATTACATTTAATTTGGCACAAGCCTAACCAGAGTTAGAATACACTTCGCTGTGTACAGTCCCTTTGAAAGATTCACTAAACATTTCTACCAATGACAATTTTCGTTCGAAAAGTACTCAAGAAATAAAGTTTGAATTAATAAATATGTTGTTGTAGTTGCGATCTTCCTTCCGAAGACTGGTTTGATACAGCTCTCTATACTGCTCTATCCTGTGTAAATATCTACATCTCCTAATCACTACTGCAACGTACATCCCTCCGAATCTGCTTACTGTATTCATCTCTTGATCTCCCTCTACAATTTTTACGTCACAGACTTCTCTCCAATGTTAAACTGGTGATCCATTGATGTTGCAGAATGTATACTATCAGCCGATCTATTTTTTAGTGAATTTATTGTCTCCCCAATTCTGTTCAGTGCCACCTCATTAGTTACGTTATCTACACACCTAATCTTCAGCATTCTACTGTAGTACCACATTTCAAAACCTCTTATTCTTTTTTTTATAAACTTTTTATCGTTCATGTTTCATTTTCATACAGTGCTAAACTCCACACAAATACCTTCATAAAAGATTTCCTAACACTAAAATCTGTATTCAGTGTTAACAAATTTCTCTTCTTCAGAAGCGCTTTTCTTCTCATTGCCAGCGTACATTTTATATACTCTCTATTTCAACCATCATCTCTTATTTTGCTGCGCAAATAGCAAAACTCATCTACAACGTTGTCTTATTTCCTAATATAATTCCCTCAGCATCACCTGATTTAATTCGACTACATTCCATTATCCTTGTTTTGCTTGTGTTTGTATTCATCTTATATTCTCCTTAATTTTTTGAATTCTTGTTCCACTTGTGTAGGCATTTTCTGGTTGTCTTTCTTAATTTACCAAAGTACGTCACTTACAACAAAGCAGACAAACTGCATACCAATTCTTTTATGGCTAACATAATGCAAAAGTTTCAATTACATCTTCTCAATAGCAAATTGCACTCACAACATTCCTTTCAAATACTCTTCAAATTATTCGCCTTCTCTGACAGCACTATAATGTCATCAACGAATCTCAAAGTCTTTATTTCTTCTCCTTTAATTCCTACTCCAATTATTTCTTTGCTTTCCTTTGCCACTTGCTCAATTTACAGATTGAATAACATCGTTGATAGGCTTTAATCCTGGCTCATTCCATTCTGAACCACTGCTTCCCTCCCCTGGTCCTCGACTGCCGTCATGTTTATGTAAATATTGTAAATAACTTCACGTTCGCTGTATTTTACCCCTGCAAGCTGCAGAATATCATAGAGAGTATTCCAGTCAACACTGTCAAAAGCTTCCTCTAAGACTACAAATGACATAAATGTAGATTTGCCTTACCTTAACCTGTCTTCTACGAGAAGTCGTAGCGTCAGTATTGCGTCGCATGTTCCTACATTTCTCCTGAATCCAGACTGATCTTCCTCGAGGTCAGCTTCTACCAGTTTTTCCACTCTCCTGGAAAGAATTAGTGTTAGTACCTTGCAACAATGGCTTCGATAATTTTCGCACCAGTCAGCAGCTGCTATCTGTAGAGTTGGAAGTATAACTTTCGTCTTGAAGTCTGACGGTATTTTGTCTGTCTCATATATCTTGCTCACCAGGTGGAGTTTTGTCATGGCTGGTTCTCCTAAGACTGTTGGTAGTTCTGACAGAATGTCGGCTACTCGCGCGGCTTGATGCCTCAAAATGTGTCCTATCGACCGATCTATTCTTTTAGTCAAGACTGTCTTTCGTCCGTATTTCACTTCGTATATGGCGGCAATCCAAACCTTCAGAAAAGACTTCCCTACATTTAAGTCCGAATTTGAAGTTAACAGATTTCCCTCCTGAAACGCTTTTCTTCCAACTGCCAATCTACATTTCATATCTTCTCTATTTCGTCTGTCATCAGTTATTTTGGTGCTAAAATAGCAAAACTCATCTACTACTTGCAGAGTCTCTTTTCCTGATCTAATTTCCTCAGCATCATGTGATTTAATTCGACTACATTCCATTATCCTCGTTTCGCTTTCGTTGCTGTGCGTCTTCTCAAAGACACTGCCCAATCCATTCAACTGCTCCTCCAAGTCCATTGCTGTGTCTGACAGAATTACAACGTATTCGATAGACTCCACGGATCTTATTTCTTCTCGTTGAACTTTAATTCCTATTCCAAATTTTTCTTTGATTTCCTTCACTGCTTACTTAGTGAACAGATCGAATAACATTGCGGGGGGGGGGGGGGGGGGGAGGGGGGGGGAGGCTACAAGCCTGTCTCACTCCTTTGTCAGCCACTGCCTCCCTTTCATATCCCTCGACTCTTACAACGCCACCTGGTTTCTGTACAAGTTGTAAATACCTTTTCGCTTCCTGTTTTTTACCGGTGCTGCCTTCAGAATTTGAAAGAGAGAATTCCAGTGAACATTCTCGAAAGCTTTCGATAAGTTCCTTAACATACCTGGTAAGATAAGTCGCAGAGTCAGTTCTGCATCACGTCTTCTACATTTCTCCGAAATCTATACTGATCTTCCCCAAGGTCCGCTTCTCCTAGTTTTTCCATTCTTCTGTAATGAATTCGTGTTAGTATTGTGAAACCACAACACAAACTAGAGTACTACGTTAATTCATTAGTAAAATATATGGAACTGTGCTCAGCTGATGATTGTAGTCGTCTTGTTACGACAGAGGGTCAGTTAGAATGTTTCAACAGCTTAAATCGCCACAGATTCCGTAACTGCACACAAATTATTTGTCAAAGACATCCCTAACTGACAATACGTTTTGTATAGATAATGTTTTGAAGTATATGAATTGCTAAGTATTTCCACAGTGAGCCTCTAGTCACCTCAGCAGTAAGGGAAAACAAATTCTAACAAAGAACTGTTCATAGAATTAGATAAAATCATGGAGCATTAAGAATCGTCTTGCCTAAAGAAGTTTTTAAAACATAAACGTGTATCAGTTCGTAGTTCCTTTAATAATATAATTGACTCGTGTAAGATGTACAATTGGATACTTCACAACTGTGGAATTCTCTTTGTACTTAGAACTAGCGATAAACCGTTAGTCCATCATATTACTTGCTTCTTGCCTAACGTCCTGTAGTGTCGTGGCCTAGAAAACACGACAACTCTTTAAATGTGATTCGGTACCAAGCAGAAAGAAACTATATTTACAAAATAAAAGCTTTGAATGCCTTGATATTTATTATCAGTTTCTTAAGTTCGACAGGCTATGCTCCATCGTCAGACCAAATTTGATTACCCAAAGTTAGGCTTTTAAATAAACCGGAAGCTCAGAGAGTATTATAACACACTTGTGAAATGAATACCTAAAGATGAAACGAGAAACATACCTGGCATGTATGAAAAGATGCTGAAACCTGGTAAAAACACATCAAGACTGACAAAGTGCTGGCAACCCAATTAGCGAGTTAATTAGTATAGCTATTGTATAATCAGTATATTAATGAAGCGTATCTGAATTTGAGCGACAAACATTGAAATTAAAAAACAACTTTCACTTGCATGTGTGTGTATTCATTGTCTTCCAGTCCAGTTAGATTTAGATTTTATTGTTTACTTTAAGCGTGAAACTTGGATGTAATCATATGTCAACATAAATTTATTTTCTACCAATAAATCAAATATTCCAATGATTTTTCGTTTTCTTCTGGACACCAACAAACTAAGCTCAGGCTATGTACTAAATTATTAACATCAAAACATCCCTTTCGAAAATGGAACGTGTGTTTGCCAGACAGTTTGCACGAAGGTTTCCTTATTTCACCCTCAGATATCATAGAAAAGTAGCTTTAGTGACCAGGCTTAACTGATTATGGCTCTGTTGTGGTGACAGGAGGCATACGCAAGGGGTTTGCAGCACTTTCCCTCTGACGACCTTACATCCCACTTGCCCCAAGTGCCTTATATATGCATAGAAAGCAGTCTCCGTAAATTATTAAGACATAGACTGAATACCAGGCGTTTAAATAATGTTTATGATTAGATGTCGATAAACTAATGCCACATATGAGAAAATATGCATCGGAATCTTATTCTTTGGGCTTATATTCCTAGAAACATGTAACTTTCTATTTCTGTTGTTCAATATATTTTTGAAAGTTCAGCCGGCCGGAGTGGCCGAGCGGTTCTAGGCGCTACAGTCTGGAACCGCGCGACCGCTACGGTCGCAGGTTCGAATCCTGCCTCGGGCACGGATGTGTGTGATGTCCTTAGGTTAGTTAGGTTTAAGTAGTTCTAAGTTCTAGGCGACTGATGACCTCAGATGTTAAGTCCCATAGTGCTCAGAGCCATTTGAACCATTTTTAAAGTTCTATGCATGGTTATTACATCTATATTTTCGACCATATCTGTAATTAAAAAAACACACATCTTGAGAAAGCTATTTATCTGAGGATAGGGCTTGATAAACATAGAGAATGAGTATTTCTTGTATCAGCTATTCAAAAATCAATCTGTTTCATATGGCACGTAAATACTTGGTTTTTAATTTTACATATTTACAAAAATTGTTAACTCTAGATTATATATCTCTCAGTGAAAATGCATTACAAAATGAGTTATGTGTCCTATTAAAACTGATGAGCCTCGATAAAATCTGAGATTAAAATAATGAAATTTTGTATTAAATAGAATTGTAGAAACACATTCCATTTGCACAGATGAAGTATATATTTTTGAATGAATGCCATGTTAAAACCCAAAACAAAATAAAATATTTGAATTCAGTGGCAGACTACTGAAATTACGTGTACCACTGGAATATGCCAAGATAAATAAAATTCAAATAAATATTGTCATTATAAAGAAAAATGATGTCGAGCTACAAAAGTTACTGTGTAGTTTTTGTAACGTTTGGATCACTATTAGTTAACATGTGAATGGTGCATTGACTCTGTTAAGGTAGGACGTTTTCGGCGCCGAGAAAGCGACGAAGCAGTCGAATGTTGTGAGTGCTATTTGCCACTGAGAAGATGTAATTGAAACTTTTGCATTATGTTAGCCATAAAAGAATTGGTGTGCAGTTTGCTTTGTTGTAAGCTGTAAGTGACGTACTTTGGTAAATTAAGAAAGACAACCAGAAAATGCCTACACAAGTGGAACAAGAATTAAAAAAATTAAATGGAAAATTTTGCACTGGAAAGCCACGCCATGTAAAAAGTAATTTCTTTAAATTTATCATATTAATATATCGCAACGTTGCTGTATCAAACCGGGATGAACTGGATATGTATCTTACAATTTGAGGAGATTGTTGGGTACAGACATAAGCATGGACAGGTCGTGTTCGATTCCCGGCTAGGTCGGAGATTTTCTCCGCTCAGGGACTGGGTGTTAAGATGTCCTAATCATAATCATTTAATCCCCATCGACGCGCCAAGTCGCCGAATTGGCGTCAAATCGAAAGACTTGCACCCAGCAAACGGTTTACCCGACGGGAGGCCCTAGTCACATGACATTTACGTTTTTATGACCAGCTCCTGCAAAAAGTGTCATCACTTCTGTTTCTATGTTGTTCATTTTTGGAACACAACCTACGACCAGCTTAGAGACAGAAGTGATGACACTTTCTGCAGGACCTGACCATTTTGCAGGACAATGCTCAAGAACGTACAGTGCAAACTGTTACTGATTTGTTTGACTGATGGGGCTGCTAAGTGCTATACAACCTACTGCACTCCCTCGGCTTAAGCGCTCGTGAGTCCAACTATATTTCTAACCTGAAAGAAACATTTCATGGCATTCGCTTAAGAGCTACTACAAATTCGTCGGGCAATAGACCGCGCCACTCGAACTGTCAACACAAGTGGCGCCTCTAAGAGTATCCTACGACTTCCACATTGCTGGCAATGGGGTATACAAAATGCTTGTGACTACTTTGAAGGTTAGTAAAACTTTGAAACACGTATCTATTTTGTATGAGCTGTAAATAAATAGTTGCGACTATGAAAGTTCCAACCCTCGTACTTGATTTAGAGAGACTATTGCAAGATTCCATCCACCTCGGGAAATTGTTTTTCAAGTGCCGTTGCTGCCATCTCTCGGACAATTACATGACATAAAATTGGTGGGAAAGTAAAGGTCACCCACACACTCTATCAATACGAGCCAAGGTAACAACGTCACGCCTCTTGGTCAATTGCGTCTATTACAAAAGGCAGGAAAATGAAGGCCACGCAACTGCTAAGTAAGTTCTCACTTAGATAACGATCTAGGATGAGGTCGCGTCCCCTCTGGGCCAATAGGAACCACGTTCGCTCTCCCCTCCCCATCAGCATAACTCCAGCTGCGTGATTTTCGTTATTCGGTGTCTGTACCCTGTAGTGTAAGGCACAGTTTTTTTTTTCTTTGTAAAAACCAGGCATAAAAAAACTGATTTATTGACAATAATTTTTCACAACACATTTTTTAGAGTTATTACTCAATACCGTTTTTGTACTTTATTAGAAAAATGTGTTTACAAATTGAGATACATCAGAGGTAAGCTATTACGTTTCGCATTGGTTATTTACATATTTTTATATCACATATAGAGTATGTGGGAAAAGGAGAGACTAACTACGAGGGTCAGTCAAAAAGTAATGCCTCCTATTTTTTTTTCTACGTTTAATTGTCAGGAAATTTAAATGCAATTACATAGGTTGAAAACCACAACATTGAGGATCATTTTGTCATTTTTCAATGTAATCTCCGCCCATCTCTACAGTTTTGGTCCATCTTTGAACAAGAGCATGTATCCCAGCACGGTAAAAATCACAGCTCTGCTTCCTAAGCCATTGACGCACGGATGTTTTGACGGCCTCCTCATCTTCAAAATGAATCCCACGATGAGCTTCTTTTAGTGGCCCGAACAGATGGAAGTCTGATGGTGCCAGGTCAGGGCTGTATGGGGGATGAGGCAAAACTTCCCATCCAATTTTGACAATCTCGTCAGAGGTGTGACGACTGGTGTGTGGTCTTGCATTGCATGCAAAAGAAGAACATCTGCCATTGATTTTGTTGGGCGAACTCGCTGAAGACGTGCTTTAAGTTTTTTGAGGGTTGTGACGTATTGAACAGAATTTATTGTGCATCCCTGCTCCAAAAAATCAACCAGAATCACACCCTCTGTATCCCAGAAAACTGTTGCCATAACTTTCCCTGCCGATCGCACAGTTTTGAATTTTTTCTTCCTCGGCGAGCTTGTGTGACGCCACTCCATTGACTGCCTCTTTGATTCGGGTTCAAAAAAATGCACCCATGTTTCGTCCCCGGTCACAATTTTTTTCAGAAACTCATCTCCCTCCAAACGGAAGCGCTGCAAGTGTTGGGAGGCTATTGTTTTCCTTGCCTCTTTATTCTGATCGGTTAACATTCTTGGAACCCACCGTGCACAAACTTTTGAGTACCCCAATTGTTTAATAATCGTGATCACACTGCCTTTACTAAGAGAAATAATGCGACACACTTCATCTGCAGTCACCCGACGGTCACCACGAATGATGTCATCAACTTGCTGAATGTTGTGTGGAGTCACTGCACTCACCGGCCTGCCGCTCCGCTTTTCGTCAGTAAACGGTGTTTGCCCTTCAGCTTCCTTACAACGACGAACCCATTGTCTAACAGTGCTGACATCCACTGTCACAACACCATACACCTTCTTCAGTCTTTCATGAATGCGTATGGGCGTTTCACCTTCTGCATTCAAGAATTCAATCACACACCGCTGTCTCAAACGAACATCGATGTCGGCCATCTTACAAACTTCTGCTGTGCTGCCACCTGTTGACACAGAAAGTTACTACTGCAGTGGATTGCAGAAGAAGGTTTGAGGAATGGCGCCAAATTCAAATTTTTCACTTAACTTAATTTTTTTAAGTAGAAAAAAAATGGGAGGCGTTACTTTTTGACCGACCCTCGTAGTATGACCAGCAGCAGATGAAGAAAACAACCACAATCACACAAACATGTACATGATATGCAATATACACACACCTATGACAAATAGTGCATATTCCCCTCACACATTTAACATGAATACTTCCACTCTCTCTGTGTCATCCAGGTGAAGAGTGTGAGTACAGAAGGGTGCAGATCTTGTCGTCGTGGGTGAGCCTTTTGTCGTCATGTTGCAACAGTTACAGAATGACTTTCAGTTGCAGTGCAGTATGCACCTCATGGCCTTGCAATCGAAAACGTACTTGGCGCACGAAGTGCAGAGTCGAGATGGAGCACTGCCAACACTCTCGAGCAAGCACCTCTTGTAATCTTTGATTGTTAGAGCCTTTGAGGCTGCACAATGTACACTCTTAGCCAGACTTTAGGTGGCACCTGTAACTAACTGTACAGTATGTGTACATCTTAGATCCGAGCTCCAGAAACTGCGTACTCCTTTATCCATTCACCTCGTCTTTCATAAGGCCGCTAACCTTGTTCTGAGGTGTAATATAAGGATTGTCAGCTGCATATCCAGATCTGTTGAATGCATTGCGATAACACATTATTACTTCACATGGAATGCAGCCTCTGGCTGTCTCTACCCATATGAAGTAACGTTGGATCGCCAAAGTTTGCTTTGACTAGCTCACAGTGGAAGTTGTCACACGTGGAGTTAGTAAACGTCCAGTACACATATACAGACAGTCAGGTTTTGTGAACTCGACCGAAACTTTAGCCATCTCAATAGTGGCTAATCCTTGATGGAAGATAGTGGCCTGCTTAAAATTTGATCTTGCACTGTGATCTCTTGCACCACAACGTCCATTCGAACAGTAAAAAGAATTAATTTTGCAACCATTTCTCAGTTCTTCCACAGGTTTCCCGAAAACTGAATTATTCATTAATTTAAAAAAAAAATCCTTTCCGGAATCATAAGTCGCAGGAGCCCACTTTTGGATACTGACATCTGTATACTTTTTCAACCAGCATGACTGTTTGAAGGAGGTGGTACAGGCGACTTTAAGAACTTCCATTCCCAAGACTGAGGCATTGTTGGAGATCTCTGTAATGCACGATGTGTGTATGTTGGTTCCTCAGCATCGTCAGCAATTTGGGGATGGAACCATTGTGTGGGACGAGTCACTCCAAACACAGAGCAAGTCACTGTGCACATCATTCAGATGGGAGAGATATGCCACGTCTTTGTTCTTATTGAGTATGGCGATTTCCTTTTCGTTCGGCCATTGGAATTCTCCAGTCGGCAGAGATTATTGCATGACGTCCCCTTACAGGCTGTACACTCCAGACGTAACTCAAATTGTCACAAGGTTTGTGATCCTCCTCGCTTATTTACGGGTTAATCACCTTTAAATTATATATCTGTCCATTTATAGTTGGGCATGAGCCAAATTCCTGCCAAACATTCACTGTATGCCCATACTGCACATCCATTATAGAAGTGCCTGTAAGATAATTGGTGACTGCAGCTATGCCGGGCAATGTCGTTTTATGTAGTCCTCCTTTGCAGCCAGGTATTTGTAAAGAAATATCGCTTTCTTCGTCACAAGCTGAAGCTTTACATCTTTGCGATGTGCAGCACCAGTGGTGCACCTGTTCTCCTGACACATTGCCTCAGAAAATTTCTGAAGAGGTGTGTGCATGAGCTGTAGGGAATCCAAAAAAAAAAAAAAAAAAAAAGGAGCGTCGTTTTTTGTGTGATTCATTTGGAGCGTGCAACATATTTTTCAACGTTTTAAGGCAAGGCACTAACCTTATCACTTCTGAAACGGAAATCACCAAAGTGTTCAGCAAGGAAGTGAGCATCATGCTCACTCAAATTGTTGCACACCAGTATGTGTCATGGCAGGCAGTGTTTCAAGTTACGTGCCTTGTGGGCTGCCCCGCGAAACGTCCCCGTCGTATAACAATCGTCTCTACGTTTCTATCCCAAGGGCAGCCCATAAATATGACAATGAGCTGGCATCATTCTCCCGATGTTTAGTCATGGGAATATTGTTGTGATAAATCCGATCAACATTCAGCGCAAGTCTTTCGAGATCAGCAAGCAACCATCTTGTAGAATTATCCCTGACATATGGTTCAGATTGGTCAAGTCTGGAATCATTCGAGCACACAACGTGATACTCACCCACAAGGTAAATGTTCTGTGAGAGGCAGTGGGGTTGTCTTCATAGTGTGCCACAGGAGCTGGTAGGCACTCGGAATCCACAAACAACAAAGGGCAGTGCTACTGGTCGTTGGCGTTCTTAAACTTTAGGAACTCATTTGCCTTGGTAGCCATATGCGTGCACACTGATTCCTGATAATGCGATTTCTTTTCAAAATACTCGCTCTTAATAAATCAGTTTAGAAGTATATGGCAAACATGGCGTTTATGACCACATTTACTCATTTGGGTGTAACGTAGACAGGACATGCCTTTGATCCAGATATAGTGTTACGTCTCACCCTCAGAGAATAGCAACCAATCTAAATGTTTGGGACAATGACGAGATACTTTTCAGGAAGAGAGTGGTCCAGCTATTTCATGTTTTAGATCTTTTGGTTTTGTACAGTGTGCGTATCATCATCTTGTGATTCGATTTTATTATCTGCCCCTAAGCAGTAAATATGAACTGAATGTTCCTGACTCTGCCTCTTCAATTTTGGCAGATTCTAGAGTTTCCCAGGGAAGGTAATGCTAGTGAACTTACAATGCTCAGGGCCATTACATGTGTTGTATGTGGTCATAAGCAGTGCATTATCCTGGTAATATCTATTGCAAGCCAGGAGCAACCATGCAAAGCAAAATCGAACCCTCACATCTAGATTTTGGACATCAATGCATGCATTTCTAGCAGCAGCATCTTTTTGAAGTAGGATAAACCTAAACGCTACCCCCAATGTCTGGTCCACAGGCATGGTGGCGCACACGCCTGAGCAATGAAAATCCACATACTCCATCTTGACAGGCGGTAGCCAATTGGCTTGATGGTGGGCTCTATACGACGCGAGTATTCTAGTAGCACAACATATAAAACAACATAATTCGACAAGCAGTTTGGTGGCAGAACAGATGTAATAGTTAGTGCAGGGGATGTAGATAATATTTAATTTCCTTCCACTCTTCTCCTGCAGCATCACAACAAAAATCATAAACACTTATCAGTTTTATGTATAAACTTTTTTTTATTCGTCAACTAAGAGATACTGAACGTGCAGTAGGCAACGTGGACAGAGAAAGCGTTAATAGCTGTGCCGTCTCTGCCGACAGTTTCAATTATGTGCTTGTAAATGAAGCAGATAACGACTAGCCTACTGTCAGTGTGTCTCCAGTAAGACATGGACAGTGCGAAAAGGTAAGCACCTTAGCGCCCTCTTAGATATTTTTTTTATTTTTTAAACCTAATTTGACCACCGCCGAACAGTCACACATCACAAGATCACAGCAGAAATGGTAGGTTTTTGGATCTATGTGACTTTCGATTGGAGTGAAAAGAACACCTATTTAATGCCCTGTAAATTTCGGGTTGTGTATCTACAAAACACCATTTTCTTGAGGCGGTACTCTTCTGGCCATTGTTTGGTGGGTAACGCATACCAGCCCTATCTGCACGACATACCTAGATCGTTGGATCAAAGATATTTTATCAATGCTCGGATAAAAGTTTTTGTACTGTTTTGTACATGGTACATATTGTTCATGGTTCAGTTCATAAACCACATAATGGAGACACCTTCAACCTTATTCAGGGTACAGGTTGGAAATTCACTACGATTCATGCGCAAATGAGTAATCGATATTATGAATCATCTACTTCTATTCGCATCGTTCGATATGGACTACTGCAACAACTTCATGTAGATGACCATTAGCTCATGGATTTGGAGGTAATGCAATATTTGGTAAGGATTTTTAACAAAATGGAGATGTCTGACTGTGTGTCATCAAACCACAACTTCTACGTGCAAGAGAAAGACTATCAGGTAATGTTATCGTAAACAACATTAAGACTGTTACATATTTCTTGGCTAATGATCATGGTATTATCGTACTACAAGGTACAATTTCTAACTGTGGAGTGGACTTTTTGAATCGTCTTGTTGAAACCCGTCTAAATGTATTAAATGCCGCCAAGCAGTATTTTTAATTTTAAAGCTACACTCGCTGTACTCTGCACCAAACAACCTAACCTCTCCCTCTCTCCAGGTGGTGGTGTAAATCATAAAAATGCAGGCTCCAACAAAGGCGAGATGTACGAGTATTATACCGTTCGTAAGTGTCGCACTGAAGCTTGCGAAAGGTATGTATTTTTGATTGAATCCGGGATATTATTCTTCACAATCGTATCTAGATATTACCAATTTCGGACTGGTTCATATAAAGAACGTTCTTCCATAGTTGTTAAGAAAATTAACCAGCTTAAGCCGTTCCCTACGGTCAACATTTTTAACGTCACTCCAGG
The DNA here is from genome assembly GCF_023897955.1 of Schistocerca gregaria. Lineage (NCBI taxonomy): Eukaryota > Metazoa > Arthropoda > Insecta > Orthoptera > Acrididae > Schistocerca > Schistocerca gregaria. Next base: position 307,686,712 of record NC_064923.1, read on the forward strand.
ACCTTGTTAATGTTATACAGGATGAGTCACCTAACATTACCGTTGGATATATTTCGAAAACCACACCAAATACTGACGAATCGATTCCACAGACCGAACGTGATGAGAGCGGCTAGTGTAATTTTTTAATACAAACCATACAAAAATCCACGGAAGTATGTTTTTTAACACAAACCTACGTTTTTTAAAATGGAACCACGTTAGTTTTGTTAGCACATCTGAACATATAAACAAATACGTAATAAGTGCCGTTTGTTGCATTGTAAAATGTTAATTACATCCGGAGATATTGTAACCTAAAGCTGACGCTTGAAACCTCCGACGTTCAGTTGCGTGTTGTAACAAACACAGGCCACGGTCTGCGAGCAGCATCTGCAGGCATATGTTTACGATGACGACCGTGTTTACGAGTGTGGCTGTAGTGCACTGTTGTGGTTTGGTCTAGCTGTCGTAGTGTCCGCATGTAGCGCTTGCTGCTATTGTTATGCATTCGTCTCCGCACGCAGACCAACTGTAGTACACCATGTTACCATTGTCTGTGATAGTGTATTGTTGTAGGAACTGTGACCATGGTCTATTCGAACTCTGAAAAGGCGGAGATGATACTGATCTATGGCGAGTGTCGACGAAATGCAGCTGAAGCCTGCAGGGTGTATGCAGAACGGTACCCGGACAGAGAGCATCCAACGTGCCACACATTGCAAAACATCTACCGCCAACTGTATGCAACAGGTATGGTCGTAGCACGCAAACGGGTCAGTAACAGGAAAAGCGGGTGCAGTTGGTGTGTTAGCTGCTGTTGCTATGAACCCACACATGAGTACACGGGACATTGCGAAAGCCGGTGGACTGAGTCAAAGTAGTGTCATGAGTATACTGCATCGTCACCGCTTTCACCCGTTTCATGTGTCGCTACATCAGCAATTACATGGTGATGACTTTAATCATCGAGTGCAATTCAGTCAATGGGCATTAACAGAGATTGCGTTGCAGTCCTACCTGCTTACCGATGAAGCGGGTTTCACGAACCACGGGGCAGTGAATCTACGGAACATGCATTACTGGTCCGTTGACAATCCTCGCTGGCTCAGACAGAGCGACAGCGACCGTGGACTGTAAATGTATGGTGCGGAATCATTGGCGACCACCTCATTGGTCCTCACTTCATTACAGGGGCCCAAACAGCTGCAACATACATCGCGTTTCTACAGAATGATCTGCCAACGTTGCTCGAAAATGTCCCACTGGAAACGCGTCGACGTATGTGGTGGTGGTGGTGGTGGTGGTGGTGGTGGTGGTGGTGGTGGTGGTGGTGGTGGTGGTTAGTTTTTAACGTCCCGTCGACAACGAGGTCATTAGAGACGAAGTGCAAGCTCGGGTTAGGGAAGGATTGGGAAGGAAATCGACCGTGCCCTTTCAATGGAACCATCCCGGCATTTGCCTGAAACGATTTAGGGAAATCACGGAAAACCTAAATCAGGATGGCCGGAGACGGGATTGAACCGTCGTCCTCCCGAATGCGAGTCCAGTGTGATAACCACTGCGCCACCTCGCTCGGTACGACGTACGTGGTATCAGCATGATGGTGCACCTGCACATTCTGCACTTAACACTAGGCTGACCCTTGACAGGATGTTCGACGGGCGTTTCATAGGACGTGGAGGACGCATAAATTGGCCAGCCCGTTCTCCTGATCTTACACCTCTGGACTTCTTTCTGTGGGGTACGTTAAAGGAGAATGTGTACCGTGATGTGCCTACAACCCCAGAGGATATGAAACAACGTATTGTAGCTGCCTGCGGCGACATTACACCAGGTGTACTGCGGCATGTACGACATTCATTACGCCAGAGATTGCAATTGTTTGCAGCAAATGATGGCCACCACATTGAACATCTATTGGCCTGACATGTCGGGACACACACTACTCAACTCAGCAATTGAAAACGGAAACCTTAGCCCTCATGGTAATGTACATGTGCGTAAGTGAAAAAGACCAAGAAAAAGATCTTCGCATGTGGACGTAATGTGCTGTTCCAGTCTCTTCTGTACCTAAGATCCATCACCGTTCCCTTTGGATCCCTACGTAATTAATTCGGTGCTCTCCCATACACACGATCGAACAGCGGAGGAGTGGTACTCAAGCATCAACTTTAGGTTACAATATCTCCGGATGTAATTAAGATTTTACAATGCAACAAACGGCACTGATTACGTATTTGTTTATATGTTCAGATGTGCTAGCAAAACTAACTGGGTTCCATTAAAAATAAAAGTAGGTTTGTGTTAAAAAACATACTTCCATGCCTTTTTTTTATGGTTTGTATTAACCAGTTACACTAGCCCCTATCCTCACGTTCGGTCTGTGGAATCGATTCGTCAGTATTTGATGTGGTTTACGAAATATATCCAGCGGCAATGTTAGGTGTGACACCCTGTATACCACACATCGAAGTTCTGTTTCGAAACAGAACACACTTAAATTAATCGATGTGTCGAGCTCACTTAAACCGTTCACCACTTTAGAACATGGCAGCTGACAGCTGTAGTGCAGACATTTATCCGTGCTAGACCGGTCAAGTATGGATCCTAGCCAGAACCAAATCGTCTCTTCGGCTGCAACACATTACTTCCTCCTACCTACGCCTCGCGACGTGACTGCATTGGGTAGATCCAGGAAATTATAGCTAATATGAGGGGTTACTGACAATCACCCTTTGGTTAAATATTCGGGCTGAAAAGCGTGTAATGGTGTTGCAGAAGAGGAAGTACTGCGACATAATTGTTAAGGACAAAGTTCGAAACGTTGCGTCGCTTACGGGTTATTTAGGATTGAAGTCAGCCGATCACGTCGTCGCGAGCACAAATTCAAGTAGCCTGTCAGATGTGGTGTTATCAAACGTGTTCTTCGTTCGGTTCCTCATACCGAACTAATGTAGCTCTTGCTCACTTAGCTTAAATTTATCACTTCCGAAAAATCCACATTTTAACTGGTGATGAGCTTGTCAACAAGTGGTAACTCTCAGACCCACAGATGTCTCTGCATTATCGCATTACATGTAGCCCCTGCAAGTGCTTGAATTTGCATGTGCAACGATTTGATTCGCTAACTTCTATGCTAAGTAAGTCGGAAACGCCGCACAGCACTCTCGCGTCCGTCGGCCGTCGTAATTTAATATATTATTGTTATTTTTTGATTGTTGCCCACTTACGTGGTGGGCCTTAATAAAAATATTTCATTTTATTTTGATTTACGATTAAATGATTTCCTGAAGTTCTCCTTTTTACCAATATTAATCTCAAATTAATTTGTTGCGTTAATGAATGATAGACTCGCTGAATCTTAGAGAATGAGTATATAAGCTGAACAATGTAATAAACTTTTCACATTAATTTCCTCGGCTAGTCAGCTCACTTTAAAGCAAAAGATCTTTAGTTATTAATTACAATTGCGGCCCGTTAACCATTGCCACGTAGTCGGAGTCCTGGCTCTGTCTGTCGGCTATGGTACTGAAAATAAGAATCTTAAAGCTACGTATTTCTGCAACTTCGTGCGGCTGTGGAGAAAAATTAAGATTATGTTAATAGTGGACGAGTTTTTTGCTTCCGCTCTCTTCTTTAGTGTTCAACCCTGAGGTTGGTTTGCAGCAGAGCGCCATTCCTCTCTTCTGTCTGCTTTCCTCTTCATTTCCACATATGTGTTACATCCAACGTCATTCATGATCTGTTGCATGTATGATATCCTTGGTCGCCCCCGCCGATTCCTTCCCTCAATAACTCCTTCTGCTATTGTTCCAATGATATTGTTGTGTCGTAGGATGTGCCCTACAAGTTTGTCTCTTCTTGTTTGGATGTGCCTCCACAGAGATCTGGTTTCCTGTACTCTTCTAAGCACCTCTTCATTTGTTACTTTGTCTGTCCAGCTGATCATCATCCTTCTATAGCACCACATCTCCAGGGCCTCTAGCCGTCTTCTCTCTGCTCTTCCAACTGTCCAAGTTTCACATCCATATAGGGCCACACTCCAAACGAAACCTTTCATGATGCGTTTCCTTATTTTCAGACTGATGTTGTTGCTGGTGAGTAAGTTCCTTCTCCGATTAAATGCAATTTTGGCCTTTTGTATTCTGGTCGCAATTTCTTTCCGGCTTCTACCATCCCTTGTGATTTTGCTTCCCAGGTAAGTAAATTCCTGTATCACTTCCAGCTCCTCTCTTCCAATTCTAATTCTCGGAGGTTCATATTCTGCTCCTGTACTGCATACCATCACTTTAGTCTTTTTCTTGTTTATTCTCATTCCATACTGATTGTATAGAATTTTTTCCGTTGTTCTGAGGACTTCCTCTAGATCTTCTTCTGTCTCCGTGACTATAGCAATATCATCTGCATAACGTACCACGTCTATCTTCTGCCCATTAATTTTGATCCCCACCTCAGTAGTTTCTCGAACTTGGTCTATAGCTTCCTGGATGTAAGCATTGAATATAAGAGGAGAGAGAGCACATCCTTGTCTTACCCCTTTTCTAATATTTGCTTGTTGTTCCTGGTGACAGTTCCTAATCACTGCCACCTCATTCTTATAGAAACTGAGTATCACGCGGATGTCTTTGTACTTTATTCCAATTTTCCTCAGCACTCTGAACATCTCTTGCCAGATAACGTTATCAAATGCCTTTTCCATGTCTATAAAGGCAATATAAGTTGGTTTATTTTTCTGTAATTGCTTTTCGATAATGAGTCTTAGTGCCAGAATCGCCTCTCTTGTTCCCAATCCCGTTCTGAAACCAAACTGATCTTCACTCAGCATATCCTCCACCTTCTCTTCAATTCTCTTCAGAACTATTTTTATGAGAATTTTTGATGCATGTGATATTAGGCTAAGAGTTCGGTGCTGTTCACATTTTGTAGCTGCTGCCTTCTTTGGTATAGGAACAATGATACATTTCTGGAAGTCTGTCGGTATCTCTCCTGTGTTATAGATGGACCTAATAAGTTTAAGCAGCATCATTTTCATGCCGTCACCAGCATTCTTTATTAGTTCTGCAGGGATGTCATCAATACCCGTTGCTTTGTTGTCCTGTAGTTCCTTTAGAGCTTTGTCAAATTCTTCTTGCAGAATGTCATCTCCCTTGTCATCTTCGTCTACTTCCTCTTCTCTTCCTATTACTTCCTCCGAAAGAGGTGTTCCAGCATACAACTCCTCTATGTATTCTTTCCATCTCTTCAGCATGTCTTCACCAAACAGCATTTTCCCCTCTTTATTTTCTATTGTGCCTGAGAGTACGTTTGTTAAAAAAATTGATTTGCTGTTCTGTAGGCTAAATCAGTTCTTCCGTTTTGCATATTTTCTTCTACTTTCCTGCACATTTCTCCAAGAAAATTTTCTTTTGCTTTCCTAGCTTCTCTATTAACTAAATTCCTTAGTCTTCTGTATTCAGCTTTTCCTTGTTCCTCAGTTGCATTTTTGTATAATCTTCTGTTTTCTATAAGCTCAATAATATCTGCTGTAATCCATTTCCTCTTGTTTTTGGGTTCAGTTCTTCCAACTATCTTTTCTGCTGCTTTGTATATACCAGATTTAATCTGATTCCAGTCTTCATTTACTCCACCATGTTGAAAATTTTTAATTAGGTTGTCTGTTTCATGAACATAGTGCTTTGCCAGTCCCTCAGTTTTCAGTTTTTCTAGTTCCCATTTAAGTTTTACTGGCTTCTTCTTCAAACGTTTGAATCTCAGTGAACTTTTCATCATGACCAGGTTATGATCACTGCCTATGTCTGCAGATGGATAGCTCCTGCAATCTTTTATCTGGTTCCTAAAACGTGCTTTCACTAGAATGTAGTCAATCTGTTGTCTCCTCAGGTCTCCAGGGGCCTTCCATGTATATCTTCTTCGTTTGTGGTGTTGGAAAAGTGTGTTTGCAACAACTAATTGGTGCTTTGAGCAGAACTCGATCAGTCGATCACCTTTTTCATTTCTTCTTCCAAGTCCATATTTGCCAACAATTCCTTCCTCCGGGTCTTCACCCACAATCGCGTTCCAGTCCCCCATGGCAATCAGGTTTTCATCTCCCTTAACATTTCTCATCGCATCACTTATTTCTTCGTATATTTCGTCAATGACTGCATCTTCTTCTTTGGATGTTGGCATGTATATTTGTATTATCACAGTGTCCTTTGGTTTAGTTTCAAGTTTGACTAGTATTATTCGAGAGCTATATTGCACATATCCCTTGACACGTGAGCCATAGTTTTTCCTCAAAATTATTCCAACTCCTCCCATTCCCGGTCTATCTTGGTCAGTTCCGGTGTGAATGACTCTGTATTCTCCAGACCAGAAATCACCTGGTTGGGGCCATCTCATCTCCGATATGCCCAGGATATCGATTTCCAGTCGCTCCATTTCAAGTTTTACATTTTCTAGCTTGCTACACTGAAGCAGTGTTCCCACATTCCAAGTGGCTATGTTAAAATTGGGATTCATTTCCTTCACGTTGTCTATATCTTTTGCAGTCCCCACCCGGAGATCCGATTGGGGGACTATTTTATCTTCCGCTAATTTTTCATAAGTTAATATCGCCACGTAATGGCGTCGTTGGCTGCATCGGCCGCTGTGATTGTTGAACAGTAAATTACTTTAATACAGGTTAATTCAAGGAAAGCGGACATGAAATCGGTATCACCTCTAACAAATTAAAAGTGCACAATAATAAATGGATATATTATATGCTTAATTCATACAATTATGCTTACATTTGCCAGCACACGCGAGATATCCGTCTACACACAACCAAGACAAGAGAAGAAGTGAAGACGACTAAAAAAAATTGACAAAAGAGCGTATCTTGTCACCTCTTTAGATCATTTTGTCATAAATTATTTCTTTGCAATCAAAACTTACATAGAGAAATTATTATTTTCCGGCTACATGATAAAAATATATTATTCAATTTTTAAATGTCTTCTTTATGAATACTGTTTTTTAAGTCTTTTCGTAATGTAGCACTGGGGACGCTATAGCACCCAATTTTTTTCGTAATTATTTCACAGCACAACCTCCCCAGCAACAACCTTACAAGCCTTCCAGATTGTTTTTGACCACCTGTGTTCGTACAACCTAACTCCTATCTTCCAGAGGGTGTAGGAGGGATGAATAAGGTAGCCGAGAGGGGGGAGATCATTTCCATAGACCGTATGGAGCACGACCATCTGTGGTAGAAACACAGCACAGCAGTTTCAAGATTATACATATCGGGCTAAGGTAATACTATTTTGTCAGAACCAATTCCGAAGACGTAATAAAAATCGTGCCAAATACCCGATACCTCTGCTATTTTATAAAACTTTCTGATCAGTCATCAAGGAAGAGTTCAAGGATATAATGAGGGAGCAACAACGCCACGGACACACATTCAAATGGCAGTGAATAATTGTGTTTATTCCCACTGGGAAAAAAAGAACTAACGGATTTCAAGCCGATAACGTTTCGCGTAGACTCGAAATATCATACCTCGTGCCACGACAAGAAGCTTAAAACTTTTTCAGATGTCCCTGGGCTGGGACAGAAGTGTAGCATACCCAACAAAAACATCGCACCTGGAAATTGCTCCTTGAGAGAGATACGGCATTCATATTACAGCATTAGGCATAATTATTAGGGCTACTGACCACGGCTTTAGAGATAGTTTTCGATAAAGTCAACCATAGATACTTAAAGAGTGTATTACAACATTTCAAATTTCCACAAGCAACAACAGACTTTCTGCTGTCAAATCAATACCGAATTGATCCCTGAGAGGAAATGTTAGGAACATTAGGAAGCTCTCTGATGGAAAACTGTACAGTCATTCTTAATATCATGCAAAGGATTGAATGCGTCAACACACTGGCTCTGTCCAAAACGTTGTACGTAGCACAAATCATATCGCAGACAGAAAATAATCTCGACGACCAATCCAGTTCATAGACATGTTTATAAGTGGTCTTATACAGACTGCGTCCTCTATCAGTTCTTCCTTCAATTCTAGTCTCGTATTGTTCGTGGAAAGGAGTGTCGGTATGCCTCTGTGTGGGCTCCAATCTCTCCGATTTTATCTTCATGGTCTCTTCGCGAGATATACGTAGGAGGGAGCAATATACTGCTTGACTCCTCGGGGAGGGTATGTTCTCGAAACTTCAACAAAAGCCCGTACCGAACTACTGAGCGTCTCTCCTGCAGAGTCTTCCACTGGAGTTTATCATCTCCGTAAAGCTTCCGCGATTGCTAAATGATCCTGTAACGAAGCGCGCTGCTCTCCGTCACATATTGCCATCGCTGACTTACAAGTCTGTGGAATCAGATGAAGTTTAAATCGATGAGACTGATATGAGTGTTGACATGATGAACCAAGAAAATAAAGCATGTGGACATTAACGCTTTTCCAGCATCCACGGAAAGGCCACTCGCATGGTTTATATACTCTTTCATACGAATGATTACGTAATGGAAATGACTGCAACGGGATATTATGTAGGTTTACCGGGAGACGTTCTTTCCACTGCCATTATGAAGTGACGTGAAATGGAACGAGTATGGAAAGTCGGTTGTAGGGAACGGTGCCGGTCGCGAACGGTTAACTGAGCCACTTCTAACAACGTTTAGACAATTTACATTTAATGGAGACAGACATCGATGCTATTCAGAGGTTTGCTGCTAGATGCATAGCCGGTAGTTTGGATCAGCACGCTCCCTGAACTCAAATGAGAATCCGTGCAGAGAAGACGCTCTTTTTCGTGTTACACAAATAAGAAAAATTAAGAGAATAAGCATATGCGCCGTGCTGCAGAATTTTCTTACCGCCATCAGCGTACCAAAGGATCGGAAAGACTACATGAGCGAAATCACGGTTCATGTAGAGGAGTACAGACGGTCACTTTTTTTCCCCCTCTTTCCGTTATGGAGTGGAACAGAGAGAGAGAGAGAGAGATTTGAAATAATAGTAATAACAGCAATTCCATCTTTGTGGCGATTTCAAATTCAAGCGTCCATTTGTAAACCAATTGTTTTGTCTTCACCAGTTTTGACTCCTTTTTCAAATATGCTTTATGATTCAGATGGTTGTGAGCACTATGGGACTTAACTTCTGAGGTCATCAGTCCCTAGAAGTTAGAACTACTTAAGCCTAACTAACCTAAGGACCTCACACACATCCATGCCCGAGGCACGATTCGAACCTCGCGACCGTTTCGGTGGCTCGGTTCCAGACTGTAGCGCGTAGAACCGCTCGGCCAATCCGGCCGGCAAATATGCTTTATCTTTCATCTGGAAGACAAACCCAGTATTAATGGCCACTAGTAGGCAGAGAGACACTTGTTCAGATAGCTGGTATTTAGCTGATGGGATGATGCAAATCTGTGTTACGCACGAAATTTCATGTGGTACTCAACTGACAGGGGTAGCTCGGTGGTGTGACGTTGTAATGTGGTAACCGTACAAGTTTGGGAAATTGTTTACAGTATTCTGTAGCTAGTGTGTGTGTATATAATGTACATCTAGTAAACTACCATATTCGAATTCCTGCTGTTACACGCCCATAGTTATGTCCTGGTGTTAAGAAGACTCATTTTAGGCGTCACCACAGTGACGTCACACATTTGTGGCATTGCGGAATTGTTTAATTCGGGATGTGTGTTTATTTTGTAACTTATCGTACTGTGCTACTTTTGAAATTCAGTTATTGGGGTATTTTGGTAAGGAATATGCCATAACTCGGTCCAGGTGTCTACTCCTTGGTACTTACTTCTTCCAGCAACAGTATGGAACATCAGTATTAGATACATACCGTCATTTTCTAGTTAGGCTACCTCTGCTGCTGCTTCCTCTTGCTATGGAGTCCGTAACAAAACTGACGAGGCTCTAATAATGAAAAAATGAAATGAAATGAAATGTCGTGTGACTAGGGCCTCCCGTCGGGTAGACCGTTCGCCTGGTGTAAGTCTTTCGATTTGACGCCACTTCGACGACTTGCGCGTCGATGGGGATGAAATGATGATTAGGACAACACAACACCCAGTCACTGAGTGGAGGAAATCTCCGATCCAGCCGGGAATCGAACCCGGGCCCTTTGGATTGACAGTCTGTCTCGCTGACCACTCAGCTACCGGGGCGGACAATAATCAAAGGAGGCATGCTGCTTCTTGGCCCACGGGGAGCGGTATGTGGGTGGGGAATGGTTTACCATCTTTTATGGGTCAATGCCTTAGATGCGCAGCGGCAACTGTGTGTGTATTTCCTGTAGTGACCTGCCACCTCCTACCACGGTCGGAGTCTGGTAGGAGGCTCGGGATGTGGGAGGGAAATGGTCTGTGTTTCTAGCGTGGTGGCGTCAGTCTATCGTCAACCAGTTCGGCACTTAAACGTGCAGCGCTGAGTCGACAGAGGCCTTGCTGTGGACACACGAAGTAGCCCGTAGCAACACATTCTCTATTGCGGAAAGTCGCGGTGGAGGCTGGGCAGTAGCGGAGGCGGCGAGTGACGCTGCAGAGGTGGCGGAACAGCGGAAATCGGGGCTCTGTGGATCGCAGTCCAGCAATGTCGATCGTCGTTCAGTGATGGATAACCTTTATGTACTATCATGTCGTCACACGCGCTAATAATGCAGAGGGCATTTACTTTGTACTTAGCAAGTGCGTATTTGCTGTTAAATAATGTATAGCGGAAACTTTTTGTTAATACATCATGATGCGGTAATTTATTCGCGTATTTTTACTTAGAGTAGTGTGCTCCAGTAATGCTTATCTCTCTCTCTCTCTCTCTCTCTCTCTCTCTCTCTCTCTCTCTCTCTCTCTCTCTCTCTCTCTATAACAGTCTAATTTATCTGCGTACAATATCCTGCGAATAACTACTTTCTAAAGACCTTAACTTTGGCCCGAATCACTTTCAACCCTATGGGAGCGTTTTACATACATGGGAATTCCGTTTGTGTCTTCAACTTTTATAGATTCGCTGCTCATGGGGTCGACTGTTATAGACTTTGGCACTGGTGGAGTACAGGTATTTATAAATTGCTTTCACTGTCTCACATTTACGCTAAAATTATGTCAATAGCCCGTAAACATGTAATGTGAGCTTTATCGTAGAGACCCTGGCGACATAATCTGCCTGTTTCGATCACCAATGAGCAATACATACAAAATCATGTATTTGAAGTACACTTTTGTACTCCTGAAGTTATTTCCAGCATTTCTTCTCCTAACATATCGTCTATAGACTCCTTCCTTCCAAATATATAGGCATTGAAAGGATTAAGTGACATGTTACACTACGTTATCTTCTCTCAATGAATTCCGTTACGCTGCATACATAATCCAACTTTCATCACGTATATTGCACTCAAGTACCGAGTACCGAGTACCGAGCCGCTGAAGATTCTCCACTACAATTATTACGTCAAAGTCACTGCCAGGTATCAAGCCTAACGCAGGCGTTTTGATCTACTAGCAGTCGGATTATAGATATTAGCTAATAATAATATTCTGCAACGAGGTTCCGACAGTGCTAATAAATCTGGAAGGCTGGTAGCGGGCTGCTATGGTCGCGTACATAGCAGTAAGACGAACACCTATTCATCATGGTCTTGTATTACTGCTAGCGGAACAGCTGCGCGCTGTACTGTCGGAGAAGAAATCGTACGCACAGACTCTTATGATATCAGTAATATTAAAACTAATCGGGTTATTAATAATACTAATAATATTCACATTAACTATGGATGTACAGATACTTACTTTTCTTTCTGGCTGATCTCTATTGTTGCTGCTAGAATTTTATGGTGATCCTTTCACTATGGTGAACATATCGTATATGACAGTGATTGTGCAAATGGATTTATATGAAGAGGTGGAAGGGGGAGGGACTTTATTCCTCTTAGCTCAGGTTGCCGTGACGACATCTTAGATCGTTATCTTGGCGATTACTCACAGGCGTTCGGTGACCATTTTCCTATTTTCCTCATCCTTTTTTTAACACTCACAATTGACCAAGATGCTTGAACTCGTTATATTGACTCGTATTGGTACAGTGGGTGGGTAACCTTCGTTTCCTTTCAGTTTTAGGTCATACAACAACCTAAGAAGTGGCGACGGCGGCACTTTACACGCAATTGCCAAAGATGCGGGGAGTCTTACAACTGTTCCTTTAAATCTACTACGGGCACTGATGCACTACTTATCTGTCTAATTTCCACACAAACGTACGGTGACTATCTACCCATTGTATAGGTTACACAGTCACTGAAGCCTTCCAGTGGGAGAATGTGATGATACGTAACAATTCTGCGTCACATCAGAAAATGATGTTGCGAACATGGATTCAACTGGGACTAAGTCAAGTGTTCAGAACTGGCAGAAAGTGTGTAAGACGCTGGAAACATCCTTCTTAATGGTCACCAAGCATACTGTGTTTTGTACTTCTTCGTGGTCTAAATACTTTACTTGCCAGTTGTCTATTTAAAATCACTACTAAATCATTCAGTCCCCTGTCACAGAATGACAAAAATTAATAGAAAGTCGGCACATGGTTGTATATTTTAAGTCTATAAAGCAGTGCGTGCTGGCAGAACCTCAAGCCAGATCTTAACGTTCACAGAAATGTCAACCTCGACTACACCGACGCCTGTTGTCTTCCCAGTTCCCTTGGTATCTGTGTGAAACAGTTTATTGAATTACGAATTGCTTATGTGGAAGACAAGGTAAGTTAACAAACAGAGTTAAAGAAATAAAGTTGGTGGCCGTGAAATGTATCGACGGACGAAGGCTGTGTACGGTTTGTGCAGTCTGAGTCGCTCAAGTGTTGTGGAATGGCGCAAACGATTCCTTGAGAGGCTCGAGTCACTGGAAAACGATGCTCGTCCTGAACAGGCTCATCCACCGTGCAGTCCCGACCTTTCACTGTGTGGTTTTTAAGTGTTTGGACCTCTAAAACAAGCTATTCGTGGAAATCGATTCACAACGGACGACGAAATGTGTGACTGGGTCCAAGCCTGGATCCGACAGCAGCCTACTAGCTTCAAGGATGGAATCGACCGACTTAGTGTTGAAATGGGATAAATGTGCCTACAGTTTTGGGGACTATTTTTGAATGTGCGTTCTGTGTATATCTACATTTTTGGGTTAATAAAATCGCTACTGTTACTTAAAACTAGTGACCTGGTTTCATTCGAATACCCCTTAAACACTTACATCGATACTCTCCAAATTACTTCTAAGTGCCTGGCAGATTGTTCATCGAAACACCTTCACAATAGTTCTCTATTATTCCAATCTCGTACCGTGGCCGGAAAAAAACTAACTATCTTCTAGTGAGAGCTCTGATTTCCCTTATTTTACTATAGCGATCATATCTCCCTACATAGGTCGGCGCAAAAAAATAATATATATATATATATATATATATATATATATATATATATATATATATATATATTATATTCGCGTTAGAAGGAGAAAGATGGTGATTGAAATTCCGTGAGAAGATTTCGTCGCAACGCAAAACGCCTTTGTTTTAATCATGTTCACCCCAAACCCGTACTATTTCAGTAACCCCCTTACTTCGCGATAATAAAAAAAAAAAGTGCTTACCTTTGGACTTTCCCGATGTACTCCGTTAATCCTATCTGGTAAGGATCTCACACCAAGCAGCAGTATTCTAAAAAGAGGACGGACAAGCGAAGTGCAGGCAGTCTCCGTAGTAGATCTGTTACATTTTCTAAGTGTCCTGCCAATAAAACGCAGTCATTGGTTAGCGTTCCCCACAACATTTTCTGTGTGTTCCTTCCAATTTGAGTTGTGCGTAATCGTAATTCCAAGGTATTTAGTTGAATTTACGGCCTTTAGATTTGACTCAGTTGTCGTATAACCGAGATTAACGGATTTCTTTTAGCACTCAAGTGGATGACGCCACGCTTTTCGTTATTCGGGGTCAACTGCCAATTTTCGAACCATACATATATGTTTTTTTTTAAATCATTTTGCAATTCATTTTGATCTTCTAATGACTTAACCAGTCAATAAATGACAGCATCATCTACAAACAACCTAAGACGGCTGCTTATATAGTTCAACGGCAAGGGGCCTAGAACACTACCTTGGGGAACGCCAGGAATCTTTTCTGTTTTACTCGATGACTTTCCGTCAGCTACTACGAACTGTGACCTCTCTGGCAGGGAATCACAAATCCAGTCACATAAATGAGACGATATTCCATAAGCACCCAATTTCACTACAAGCCGCTTGTGTGGTACAGTGTCAAGAGCCTTCTGGAAATGTAGAAAAATGGAATCAATTAGAAATCCCTTGTCGATAGCACTCAACACTTCATGCGAGTAAAGAGGTAGTTGTGTTTCACAAGAACGATGTTTTCTAAATCCATGCTGTCTGTCAATAGACCGTTTTCTTCGAGGAAATTTATGATGTTAGAGAACAATGTATGTTCCAAAATCTTGCTGCATATCGATGCTAATCATATGGGTCTGTAATGTGGTGGATTACTCCTACTCCTACTCCTACTCCTACTACCTTTCTTGAATATTTGTGTGACCTGTGCAACTTTCCAGTCTTAGGGTACGGATCTTTCTTCGAGCGAACGGTTGTATATGATTAAGTGTGGAGCTATTGTATCAGCATACCCTGAATACACTGTGCAGATTCAGAAGGATGTAGGCTGCAGTAGGTACTGGGAGATGAGGCTTGCACAGGATAGAGTAGCATGGAGAGCTGCATCAAACCAGTCTCAGGACTGAAGACCACAACAACACCCTGAAAGAAACCTAACTGGTATACAGTCTGGTCCAAAGACTTACTTCTTTTAAGTCATTTAAGTAGCTCCGCTACTGCGAGGATACCTACTAATTTACTCATGTTGGCAGCTGCTCTTGATTCTATTTCATTTCGGAAGGGTGTATTTAGTACCCTGCTGTGGCAGCACTGTCGTCGATAGTATATCCATTGCTATCAGGCAGAGAAGGCACTGATTGTGTCTTGCCGCTAGCATACTTTACATACAACCAGAATCTCTCTGGATTTTCTGCCAGATTTCGAGACAAAGTTTCGTTGTGTAAACTACTGTAAGCATCTCGCACTACAGTCCGTGCTAAATTTCGAGCTTCTGTGAAAGATAACCGATCTTAGAGATTTTGCATCCGTTTAAATTTGGCGTGTTTTGTGCATCAGCTCCGTCGTTTGTTAAGTTATTTGGTATAAATCAATTGCTGCCGATACTATTTCTCTGAATTCAAGCCACATCTGGTTTACACTTATTTGTTAGTTTGGAAGGAGTAGATGTCTCTCAGGAAGGCACCAAGAGAATTTTTATCTCCTTTTTTGAATAGGTATATTTTTGTTTATTTTTGGATGATTTGGGGGCTACAATATACAATATCGCCACGAAAACCCTGAGTTCATTGATCTCAGTATGCGTTTTGATGCTCTTTATTAGCTCAGGATTATTTGCTGCTAAGGTGTCAAGTGTGTTTTCACAGCCGCTTACTATTCGTGTGGGCTCATGAACGAACTCCTCGAATTAATTTTCAGAGAATGCGTTTAGCACAATTTCGGATGATGCTTATGCATGCCTCCGGAATTAAACATGTCTTCGCCAACATATTGAGGGTAAATTTAAGACACCAATTATAATATTATGAGTCAGGTACGTGTTTGAAATCAAACTCTAGTTTTTTTTTTTTTTTTTTTTTTTTTAAATCTTTCAGGAATTGTATCATCTCAATTGAGGGGTCGACAAAAGGATCGGTTTCTTAAAAGACATCATAGTCGCTGTTGACTGAAATATTTATTATTACGATTGCAATTTCGGTCTTTAGGCCATTTTCAAGTAACACTGCAAAAGTTACATTCTGTCGGAATATAAGACTATCTGACATGAGCCTTATATTCTGACAGAATGTAACTTTTGCAGTGTTACTTGAAAATGGCCCAAAGACCGAAATTGCAATCGTAATAATAAATATTTCAGTCAACAGCGACTATGATGTCTTAAAAAATATTATATTACTGTGAATGCCAACCATGGTACGTTATTTTATTCCGGTTGTCAAAAATTACCTCTGCCCATATTAAGTCACAGGAACTATCTAATTTAACGACAAGCTAAACTACTTGTAACAGCAACAAACACGCCGCCACTATCTGTGTTTAGCGTATCCTTTCGGAGCATCGTTAGGTTCTTCGCAAAAATTTCGGCTCAACTTATCTCCGGCTATAGCCTGTTCAGTGCCCATTACGATTTGAGCATCAGTGTTTTCTCTTAGCGATTGGAGCTCTGGTATTTTGCCAACATAGCTACGAAATCTTACAAATGTTATACCGACGTTTCTGTATCTACATTCTTCCTGTGTTCGGCCTGCACCCTTCGTGACTGAAGCCCTTTTTGTATTTTCCCGAGACCCCCTAACCTAAAAAACCGCCCAGTCCACGGCACACGACCCTGCTACCCGTTTAGCCGCCTCCTGAGGCTAGTGGATCCTGACCTATTGAGCCGAAACCAACCCCCCCCCCCCCCCCCTACAGCTTACAACGTCGCCAAACAGTCTGTGCCTCTGATTCAGACACTCCACTCGGCTCTGTACCAGAGATCCGCAATAGATGCTGCCGACTATGGTGCAAATGTTGAGCTCTGCTGTCCTCTCACTATCAAGATTGGCAGCCTTTACCACTTCTGTTTGCCACTCGAAACCAGTGAGAATCTCTTCCGATTCAAAGTGACATATATCATTGGCACTGACATCAGCCACCACCTGCAGTTGGCTGCACCCTGTGCTTTTCTGGAACTCCCTCCCCTCCCCTCCCGGGATGCACACGGAGTGTACATTTTCTTCCCTTTCTTGGCAGCCATGTTCATAAGGAGCCTCATAATACGTCTAACATTGGAGCTCCCAACTACAACCTACCATAATGGGTGACTTGTACTGAGTTGCGTTCAGTCTTGCTAGTTCACGCATAGTTTTGGAGGCTTTGTCGATTGTCAGTTTGATATGATCGTTGAAAGTCTGTTTTTCGTCAAGATGCAGACCTAGATAACCTGTAGGTTGCTTCCTCTGTATGCCAGTATTGTCCAATTTTAGAATCGGGTTCGTATGTAGTGTCCCTCTGAGCAGCAAATGTACAGTTTTGTTGGGCGCTATTTTTAGTTTTTTTTTTTTTTTGCGCATATTATTCATTTACTTGAGGCAGCAGTGTGCCTTTTGTCTTTTAGTACTACTCTCCTGTAGGCTCACGCCACTACGAGCAGGTCACCTCTTACCCTGTCGTCGTTGTCCAGGGTGTTCAGCAAGGGCTCGATTGTTTTGTCCCAAAATATTGGTCGGCAGATGTGGACACCCCTTTTTTGACAACTGTCTGTACTAGGCCTCCACTCCGCCTCTGCAGTACTCGATGAGCCTATTGTAAAGGGAAGTTGATAGCCGGATCTCCCTTAACCTGGCGAAGAGGGATGGCCACCACAGGTTGTCAAAAACGCCTGCTATGTCGATTAGTGTGGCGGCCACGTAGTTTTCTCTGATGCTATTTTGTTACTGTCAGTGTTTGGTTGACGGCCTTTTGTACTGATTTACCTTCCCTGAAGCCGAATTGAGGGGGCGTTAGGCCGAGGAGGCGTCTGTGCTATTGGATGCAGTCACACAGGAGGCTTTGCTGGACCTTGGCGAGAATGATGTTGATGATTGGTTTGTGGGGTGCTAAAATTGCGCTGTCATCAGCGCCAGTACAAAGTCCCAATTTTTACACAGTCCATATTTTTTTTTCACAACCCAATCTAGTCACTGTCACAAATGGTGAAGAAGATGACGATGAAATGACAAGGACAACACAATCACCCAGTCCCCACGGGAGTGTTTAAGAGGCATATGATGTAAGACGTCGTGTTCTCCTGACCTTCATTGCTTACATATTCTCTCCGCACAATCATATTCCACACATCAAGACGCTTCATTCGAACCCAAGCTCGATAAGATAAAGTCAATGTTGTATGAATTCATGTAAACAATACGCAAATAAGTGCACACCAGGGTTGAGATACTCGAGGCTGGCGTACACACACACACACACACACACACACACACACACACAAACACACAAACACACACACAAACACACACACACACGACACACACACACACACACACACGACACACACGACACGATGGTCACAAGAGCTTTTTCTTCGGGAGCGGCGTACTGCACGCCGAGAGGCCTGTCCCTTCAGAAGACGATTCAGCCTATCTATGTCGCACGGCGACCGCCTGCGGAGCGGACAGCGTTTTCCTGAGTGAAAGGGGGAGAACGACCCCGTGTTCGGCTTAAAAGCAAATTCCACTACATGCTGTGGGAGCGCCCAGCCTATGGATTCTTTACAAACATAGCAGCAGTCTCAGAGGTTTTCACAGGGACACAGCAAACGCCAAACGCCGATGCTACAGGTTTCCCATTTGGTCGCCTTAAACGAAACATCATTCTCCCGTTTTAGAAGAGCAATGCTGATTGGCAGACGATATTCCGTGCGCCTTGAGCTGAAGGAGTGATGGAAGAGACCGAAAGATATACCCCTTCACGTCTGGTGTGGAGAGGCGCCGTTCCATTGTTGCTCTTGGATCGAGAACACGTAACGAGAGAGTGGGCGCTCGTATGTGTACTCAAAGAGTGAGGAACAAGTCTCTCCTCTTAACTTCATTGGGAGAGCACCTCTGTCGAGAGCGAATCTGAGAGCGACTCAATATAGAGTCCTTGCCATTAAGCATTGTTCACTGTATTCGCCGCCACTAAATGGACAGAGTTATATTTAAACGCCTGCGAGCGAATTTTGAGTGGCATCGCGGTGGACTGTTTATCTGACCGGAGTACCACGCCAATATTTATTCTAGGGGGAATAGGAGTCCTTGACTTCTTCAAGGCGTTGGGAGAGTGTGATTGGCAAACGTCAATCCAGATAGAACGAAAATTATCTTATTTGTCAGTAGCGAGAGGCGCAGACAGCAGTCATAGCAGCTCACGGTATTGTGCGCTACAGCTATTGCGAGCCCCATATTTCCTCTACAACAGCACACTTCACTGCATTTCACATGCGACAGCCTCGACCATACCTAGCAACGTTTTAATGGTTAATTATTCAAGTTGAGTAGGTGCGGCTCTCAGCTATTCTGCCAAGTCAATAGCAATCTTAAACTTTGTATAGAAGTTTCATTAGCCAATCCTATCCTTAAGAAGTAACTTCACATTCCGAAAAGAACCCCGAAATAACTTATTCAGTTAATAACTAACAGTGCCATTGTGATGTCCCAGAATTTTTGCAAAATAAATAATAATTTTCGTTAGTTTCATGTTTTTCTTATACTAACTAGCAGTACTCCAGTACCCAAGTATCCCACTAGTTACGTAAGAAATTTTGTGACATTACCTTACACCGGATGACTCCAGAAGATAATTATTGCTGAAAGTTTTTCAGGCATTTCTCTTTACAGCGTTAGGAGCGTCTGTGACTTCTGTAGTAGTGTGTGTGTGTGGGGGGGGGGGGGGGGGGGAGGGGGGTGGAAATTGCGTCTTGCAGGAGCCACAGTGTAAAGGGTACATATCAGATTAATCCGTTGCGCAGAATGACAGAATAGCACCCACACGCTCACAGTACGTTCTGGGGTTTGTTGGCTCTTTGTCTTGGTTTCCTGATTATTACCATATTAGCAGTTTCCCAGAGGCTTGGAATTCTGCCTATTAGAAGTGCCTCGCTGACCATGTTAGTAAGAAAGGTGTGATTTGTGTTACTGTTTGTTTTAATGTTTCTGAAAGTAATTTGTCTGATTGCCGTTGCGACAACTTGTGAGAACGGTATGGTTACACTGTCACTGACGTATGGTTGCCTCGTCTGTCTTAGGAGAGAGTGTCGCTCGTCTCGATCGTCCAAATCCAGAGCTGGTTCGAGGGCCCTGCCTAGAATGTTCCCAGTGTTCTCAATTGAGGAGAGACCCGCCGATCTTTCTGACCAAGGTGGTGGTCAGCAAAGACGAAGACAAGCAACAGTAACTCCAGCCGTGTGTGCTGTAATGTAAGCCCAGGATGCTATGCCATGAAGGGCAACAAAATGGGGCGTAAAATATCATCGACGTACCGTTGCGCTGTAAGGGTACCGCCGATGACAACCAAATTGGTCCACATTGAAGCGCCACTTCAGAATCACTCCTGGTTGTCATGCTGTATGGCGGGTGACAGTCAGCTTGGTATACCACCACTGCCCGGGGTGTCTTCAGAGACGTCTTTGCTGGTCATCGGGGCTCGGTTCGAAGACTATTCTACTCCAGTCAATGAGTTTCTAGGCCAAAGACGTGTCTTGAGACGAGTCTGACAGCGGTGGGATGCCAACATGGCTGCCATCCGCCGTATGGTCTGACAACCAGGATTGATGGTCAGGGTGTGCCGTGTCTCATTCACAGTAGGACACCGTTGTTATCCGCAGCGCCCTTAAGACACACCGGTACGTCGACGATATTCTATGCCCCATTTTGTCGTCCTTTATGGCAAGCCATCCTGGGCTTACATTTCCGCTACATAATGCCCGTCAGCAAGTTTATGCTGCCTGCCTTCGTGCTTCCAAGTCCTACCTTGGCCAATGAGGTCGCTGGATCTCTCCTCAATTGAGAGTGTTTGGAGCACTATGGTGAGGAATCAAACTGGTCACGGTGTTGGTTCGGGTCCTCCCTCGGGCATGGGGGTGTAAGTATATATACACTCCTGGAAATTGAAGTAAGATCACCGTGAATTCATTGTCCCAGGAAGGGGATACTTTATTGACACATTCCTGGGGTCAGATACATGACATGATCACACTGACAGAACCACAGGCACATAGACACAGGCAACAGAGCATGCACAATGTCGGCACTAGTACAGTGTATATCCACCTTTCGCAGCAATGCAGGCTGCTATTCTCCCATGGAGACGATCGTAGAGATGCTGGATGTAGTCCTGTGGAACGGCTTGCCATGCCATTTCCACCTGGCGCCTCAGTGGGACCAGCGTTGGTGCTGGACGTGCAGACCGCGTGAGACGACGCTTCATCCAGTCCCAAACATGCTCAATGGGGGACAGATCCGGAGATCTTGCTGGCCAGGGTAGTTGACTTACACCTTCTAGAGCACGTTGGGTGGCACGGGATACATGCGGACGTGCATTGTCCTGTTGGAACAGCAAGTTCCCTTGCCGGTCTAGAAACGGTAGAACGATGGGTTCGATGACGGTTTGGATGTACCGTGCACTATTCAGTGTCCCCTCGACGATCAACAGAGGTGTACGGCCAGTGTAGGAGATCGCTCCCCACACCATGATGCCGGGTGTTGGCCCTGTGTGCCTCGGTCGTATGCAGTCCTGACTGTGGCGCTCACCTGCACGGCGCCAAACACGCATACGACCATCATTGGCACCAAGGCAGAAGCGACTGTCATCGCTGAAGACGACACGTCTCCATTCGTCCCTCCATTTACGCCTGTCGCGACACCACTGGAGGCGGGCTGCACGATGTTGGGGCGTGAGCGAAGACGGCTTAATTTTGTGCGGGACCGTAGCCCAGCTTCATGGAGACGGTTGCTAATGGTCCTCGCCGATACCTCAGGAGCAACAGTGTCTCTAATTTGCTGGGAAGTGGCGGTGCGGTCCCCTACGGCACTGCGTAGGATCCTACGGTCTTGGCGTGCATCCGTGCGTCGCTGCAGTCCGGTCCCAGGTCGACGGGCACGTGCACCTTCCGCCGACCACTAGCGACAACATCGATGTACTGTGGAGACCTCACGCCCCACGAGCAATTCGGCGGTACGTCCACCTGGCCTCCCGCATGCCCACTATACGCCCTCGCTCAAAGTCCGTCAGCTGCACATACGGTTCACGTCCACGCTGTCGCGGCATGCTACCAGTGTTAAAGACTGCGATGGAGCTCCGTATGCCACGGCAAACTGGCTGACACTGACGGCGGCGGTGCACAAATGCTGCGCAGCTAGCGCCATTCGACGGCCAACACCGCGGTTCCTGGTGTGTCCGCTGTGCCGTGCGTGTGATCATTGCTTGTACAGCCCTCTCGCAGTGTCCGGAGCAAGTATGGTGGGCCTGACAAACCGGTGTCAATGTATTCTTTTTTCCATTTCCAGGAGTATATATATATATATATATATATATATATATATATATATATATATATATATATATATGTGTGTGTGTGTGTGTTTTTGTCCTTAGAATGATTTGCGGTAAGTAGTGTGTAAGCTTAGGGACTGATGACCTTAACAGTTAAGTCCCATAAGATTTCACACACATTTGAACATTTTTGAACCCTCAAACCATTTACGGCAGAATTTCGCACGCTGTTCATCAGGAGAACGTCTAACGACTATGTATCAATGCCAAGCCGAATAACTGCTTGCGTGTCAGATGGACCAACGCCTTCCTGACTTGCTCAGTTTGTTAATCTCTTTCCTTTGAATGTGTCATCAAATTTTTCTGAAATAATAATTTTTTTTTTTTTTTTTTTTTTTTTTTTTTTTGCCGGCCGCGGTGGTGTCGCGATTCTAGGCGCGCAGCCTGGAACAGTGCGACTGCTACGGTCGCAGGTTCGAATCCTGCCTCGGGCATGGATCTGTGTGATGTCCTTAGGTTAGTTAGGTTTAAGTAGTTCTAAGTTCTAGGGGACTG
This sequence comes from Schistocerca gregaria, assembly GCF_023897955.1. Taxonomy (NCBI): domain Eukaryota; kingdom Metazoa; phylum Arthropoda; class Insecta; order Orthoptera; family Acrididae; genus Schistocerca; species Schistocerca gregaria. The sequence continues at coordinate 307,709,424 of NC_064923.1, forward strand.
ATGACCACAGCTGTTTAGTCCCATAGTGCTCAGAGCCATTTGAACCAATATTTTTTTGTTTTTACATGTACATCTGATCTACGGATTTCCACCCTATTCGCGTAATTCCTTCGTGTTGTATGTTTTTAGTCTTACGGGAGTATGTATTCCGAACCACTTCTTTGCAGTTTTCTTGAACTGTTTTACCGATATTTTTTCAGTAAAGAAAGGCATTCTTGCCGCACATCCAATGATTTGCTGACAGTGTTGTGCTGCTGATCTGCATAAAATCCGTGAAGGATGACGTATCTCTCCTTTGGACAGTCTGTATATATTCAACCATTATATTTGGCAATAACGCTGGACATCATGGTTCGAAGAGGAAGAAATCAAAGGGAATGGGTAGAGACATAGAAATCTAGGCACTACAAATCATTAAAATAGACAGGCAAAAAGGGTTTAAAATAGCTAAAAAAAGGCCCCACAGAAAAACCTCTCACCCGAGAAAATGACCCCAAAATCTGCAGAGGTGACTGGAGCAAATTAAACAAATACTGTAGCGTCAATTTCTACTGCAACTGCACTTTGTCACCATATGGAACTAATTAACTCCGTTTATCTAGCGTAGTCTTCGATCTCTGCACTGGATCATCGACAGTTTTCACCGACTTCATGAAACTTATGCATCACTTGGGGGCAGGGAACCAAAATTGGCCGCGAAGATACCGTGCTTCATCCTCCATTGCAATGACCACTTTGGTTATTCGCGGAAAATTTCAAGCTTAGTAACTGTCTGAATCCATGGCGGGGCTTTCGCAAAGATCATCTCAACACTGAAAACTAATTTGTCGACATCCTGAAACAAGCTTCATATCTCTTCTGACAGCTACTTATGAACACGTGGTGTGCACTTCACATGAAGTATGTTTCGAAATCGCAATTTTAAATTATCTCAGCCTAAAAATAATACACTGTCGTATATATTTCTACAGGCTGCAGCAACCATAATGAACCGGTAAATAACTGTCCTATTACTGCATTGTTAACTTTTTTCCGGACACTGTTGTAAGCAGGAATGCTTTTATTGTTTCTCCGTCTGAAGGATCTAATGGTCCAACAGTGACATTGGCAACTTAACAGCCCATAGGATCAACTGACTCAACGATTGAAATCTGTGTATTTTTACTTAACTTTTAACTAGTTTTCATACTTCACCGTAACATTCACTGTGGTAACATTTTCGCGTACTTGACTTACTGGGCACATTCGTCCACGTACTTTTCCAAGAACTCTTAACATAGGATGCTGTAATTTCCACAAAGGGATCCAACCATCAATGAAAGCTGTACAAAAATTGAAAAGAAATTTCCATTTTCGACTACGCTACAATTGAAAAAGAAGTCTTGCTACTAGCCTTGGGAAGTGAATGTTTTTTCATTTTTGCGATCTGATGAGAAATGAAATTTTTATTTCCTTATTTCACTGACTGCTCGCATACCGTCAGTAGAATGCGTCATAACCGAAATTATTAGTGTAAATTTGCATTTAATGCGTAAAGACAAACGGTATTTCGGTTTGTTAGTTGCTACCTTTACCAATAAGGTCACAGTGAAAATTGAAAGGAAGAAGAAATCAGACTAATGAAACCAGGTTTTTTGATGCCACACTTACTGCTTTTCAAGGTTAGGATGCCAAGTAAACACACACGATAATTAAAACCCTTATCTACTGTTATCTTTCTAAAAATCGAAAACGCTAAAAGCCATTAATTTCGGCAGGTAGGTGTTTATATAAAAAAGGCAGAAAAAATAAAACTGCCGTGTTTTAATCACGATGAACTAAATCGTACAAATTGCCCGTTAAATTTGTAGCTAGATGTAACATTTAAAAAGAGATTCTGCGAGGTTCCACTCTTCGACAATGAGATTAAGTAACTGTAAATTCTTTACACACTTGCAACTGATGTGATGTTTATTTTTACAAATGAATAGATCACGTATTTCAATTACAATTAAAATCTGAATTAATCTTTTTATAACATTACAGTAATTTAAACAATTAATTTATAAAATCAATCACAGCTAGAACAATCTAAATATTTAAACCAAAAATACGTCACATAGCTTCAGGTGGATGTACCATACTACGAGAGGAATTGTAAACTGTTATTCATGAAGCTCCCACTGCCCCAGATGAGAGTTTGAACTCAGCTGTTTAAAGAAAGTAATTGCGACACCTGCTGGTTACACGTCTACAGTGAGACTACTGTTTTATTTTCCTGCCCCACGTTACGTTATTTAGTTTGCTTCAAGTCTTTCAGACAAAATCTTTTCTTTCAATGTGCGATGACTGCCTTATGAAATTTTGCCTAATCTAACATCGGTGTGCCCCATACCCTCAGAGTTGCGCAGTGCTTGCATCCTCTTCACTCAACTACTCAGGAGCTGAATGTATCTACGGAGAACGGCACCGACCTTCCGACCACACGAGTGTCGCCTTTTGTTTCTGCACTTCCGAACACTTGAATCGGGTATTACTGAAAAAGCCAGGTAATGATCACGTTCTAAATTTTGTGATATTCCTGGCTGCGACCACCAGTATTTCATTTTGCTAGAAGCTCGCATTGATGCAGCTTGATACACGCTGAGTTACGGAACAAAAGTGGAGTGAGGTACAAGCGACAGACAGGTGGTACATACGGTAGGGACCTGTCCCGTAGGAGAGTCCGCCAGTTGTGCTGAACTTGCTTTTGATTGGTCGGCACATTCGGGTGTTAGGCGCCAAAACACCTAACTTCTCATATTAATTATTTATATACTTTTCCTTGTCTTTAAACCAGCTCTTAGTTTGACAATCTCTCACAGTCACCATTCGAGGATACCGTGTTTGTTTATTAAATTTCACTAGTTTTCAGGAACAGAGGAGTAGTGATATTGCAACCGAAGTGCTTCGGACACCTTCGGGTCGCTTTGGCGCGCCTGGAAGACGGAGTACTTCGGCTGCGCTAGTCAGACTGTTTCGAGCGTCCTAGAGGGTGTAGTGTCCCTTTTGCAAAATTCACCATTATCGAGGTGAAACATAAATAAAAACGACTGTATGTGACTCAAAATGAATTGCAAACATCGATTTATCTGCGAAAGGTAACAACACTAACTACAAAAATGTACAATATAGATCGATAAATGCAGAAAAGACATTTTTATTGTATGAGATTATAATGTGTAAATAATTAAAAGAAATTATCTTTGTAAGAGTATAAAATACAATGCAATGTTCATTCTTCTGTGTAGTCTGTTTTGTTCTGTTCGTTCTGGTGTTAGCTGGAATAAGGTACGCAAGCTATTGTGCTGCGCTAGCATTTGTTTCTGTCGTACCGTAATTGCAAATATTTGATGGTGTAAACTGTGTCCTAGTAAAAATACATTAGTATAAAGTGATCTCCGTGTGTTATTTTAAGAACCTACGCCACATTTATCTTATGAAAAGAATATTTAATGAAAATTATTTAGCATGTTTCCAGCTGCTGCGGGGCGAGTAACAGTGATCTCTCATTGTTAACTATTAGCCGCCATTACGATGTACATTTAAAAATATTTTTGCACAGCACAATGTCTGATGGCCGGAGCGGAAGAAATTATGTAAAAATGTTCAGTGAGATTAATTGAAGGAATCCAGTGAAATAATTTTATTAAAACGTGTATTTTCTGTGATAGTGAAATGGAGCTGAGTAATACCACGCTATTGCATTTACAGTAATTTGTAGGGAGCCTGGCGCTGGATAAAACCAGATATAATACGTAATTGGCAACCTACGAAATTCATTATTTTGCTTATTTTATCTCTTTTGTATTTTTTAAAGCTAAACGCAAAAACTAACTCCACTGAATATCAGTAACGTATCACGATAAAGGACAAACAAATTTACTAGGAGAGTGTTTCCTCTAAATAAATAGTAGACATTATTTTTTAATGAGATATAATAACGGATGGACGCCTAACTATGTTACGGTCGTTCTTCAGAGCCGGACATGGTGTACTCTGTCGGAAGTTGGATAGAATATTTACCTTACCATTACGAAAGCCATGTCGAGTGTCTTAAAAGACAGTGTAAAATGGGTGATTATTTAAATAATATGAAAACATGATATATTTATCAGATGTGTAACCTACCATCATTGTCAGTCCTACAGATCTTGCCCTCTGTAGATACAGATACTAACCTGGGCAAGCGGCATTCCATAAGAAGCACAATCACAGTTTCAAGTTGACAGCGTAGCCGCCTCCGCCGAAGAAGATATCCACGACCGACGAGCTGTCTTCTGCGCTGGGGACACAAGTTGAGAAGACGACAGGTTGGTGGAAAGAACGATTAGTGACTCCCCAGGCTCTCCTCCCCCCCCCCCCCCCCTCTCCTCTCCAGGTCTCCCCCAGGTCTGTTCCTTATGATATTAGTGATACGTTAAGCGCCTAACGCTACATATTAATATAATACAATAATATTAATATAATATTGCTGACACTCGCCTACTTCATTAGAGCGACAAGTCAAATAATCTAATGGTGTGCGTACCGAAGGTCTTACAGTACGCACAGCACAACTTGGTTGGTCAATACAGGGACGGTTAATGCTGTTTGTAGGTAACGCTGGAGTTGTCGCCTGATGATGGTCCTTATGTGCTCGATTGGAGACAGATCTGATGATGGAACAGGCTGAGTCAACATGTCGACGCACTGCAGAGCATATTGAGTTACAACAGCGGTATGTGGGCTAGCATTATCCTGTTACAAAACACCCCCTGGAATGCTGTTGATTGATGGCAGCACAACAGCTCGACCCAACAAACTGACGTACAAATTTGTAATGAGGATGCGTGAGAACCGCTAGAGTGCTCCTGTTGCCATACGAAATCGCACCCCAGATCGTATCTCAAGGTCTAGGTAAAGTGTGTCTTGCACGGAGATAGAATGGATGCAGACCCCCAACTAACCACCCAGCCAACACAAGGCTATCATTGGCACCGAGACGGAAACAGCTTTCACCAGAAAACACAACAGACCTCCACCCTGCACTCCAATGAACTCTCGCTTGACACCACTGAAGTAACAAATGGAGGTGGTTTAGAATGCGCGCTACAGGACGTGTGTCTTGGAGCTGTCCTTTGAGTAACCGGCTCACTGTGTTTCCGAGTGCCACGTGGCCGTCTTTTTGCGACCGTTCATTCTTGTGACCACCGCTGCTAGCAATCATGCACATTAGCTACATTCCTGTCTCGTCTTTATGCAGTATCACACAGAAGGAACATCCGATTTCTCTAATCTCTATTACACAACCTCGTTGCAACTCAATATGGCGTTTATAATGGCGTCTTTGTCGCCTTGAAGGCATTCGTGACTAATATCGACTTACTACATCCAGTTTCATACTTAACTAACGCTCACGACCGTTACAGCATGTATTTAAAGCAAACCCCATTTGCTCTAAATCTGAATAGACATCTATCACATGTAGAAATTCTCCTGCCGAATTTCGTTTTTTTTGCAGTCAGTATACGTAGCGGGTCTCTTCAGTAGTTCTTCGTTTATCTTTTAATGAGATTTTGTCAGTGACTAAGTGATTTATTTTCAACAGTGTACGGATTTTTTATTTTTATGAAATAATCAGTACATGAAGTTGGAAGAGGAGTTTATTTTTAGAATTTGTGCAGAGTACTGTCTACTTTTCGCACGACTGAAGTGCCTTAATCCTATAGTGGTAGCAAGTTGGATTACTTTAATGCTGTCAGATTGCCCATTTTACGACCACAGTATCACTTTTGTGCTAGAACAGTTGCAATAATGGAGTAGTTTTACGGTAGGATCCTCGACAGTCAGTTCACGCGAGCCAGTTTATCAACATTAAAATTACTGAGGTATAGCCCTCGGGAACTAATGATTGGAAGGAAAGGAGATTAGACTGCAATGTCCTGTCGACAGAGGTCATTAGAGACGAAATACGGGTTCGTATTACGGAACAATACGTAAGGAGAATCGCCAATGACTTTTTCAAGCAATCATCCCCGCATTTAGCTCGAGCGATTTAGGGCAATCATGGAAACGTAAATCTGGATAGCTGGACTGGTATTTGAGACGTCGTACTCATTAACAGGAATCCAGTGTGCTCATCACTCGCTCTGTCCGATAGCTGGAATTCTCTCAGTTAAACACAAACAGCACAAAATACATGATCCACCGCATGCTCCGACTTAAAATATGTTACATAAGTTACGTAGCAGTAGACACAATGTTCGCCATTGCAATGCCCACAAAAAACTGCCAATATTACCTACTAGCCCATTACTGTTTAAGCAAATCATGCATCTACTTGTATCGACATTTTTATGCATGCGTTTAACTTGAGGTACGAGTGTTAGTGACTTCCTCAGCAGTTCTGAGATAGACGCCAGCACGTGCATGCCTTCACCTGGGAACAGCTTGGAATCGAGTGGACACTTCACGCTTTGAGTGCGTGTGCGACTAGGGCGTTATATGTCAGCGTGTACGTTGTCCTGTTCTTACTGAGATTCCGAGCAATCGCGGCGCCACCCTTGAACGCCGCCTCTTCACAATCCCGTTGGAAGGTCGCTCTCACGTCCCTAGGGATGCAGGTGAGGAAAGGGTTCATCGCCGCCAGCGTTTCTGTGAAGAAAAAGAAGGGCAAACACTGAAGTCTTTGCTCAATGTCTAAAAATAACCACCCACTCTTCTTTACACTCTGAACTCAGCGTTCTCTAAACAGTTTGGAAACAGCAGATCAAAAATTACAGGCCGCTTTAGCCTTCTAAAATTTATTTCAAACGTTCTTTCAGATATGATCCGTCTCTACAAATAAATGAAAGACTAAATGAATTGAAATTTGTGCCACGGACCTGGGTCTTTTACTTTCTATGCAGAAATGCTAACCATTTCCAAACATTTCAGTTTCATGCTTAACTTTCACGCTGTAGGCTGTGTGTTTTGCCAACAGTCACTGTGCGATTTTCGTTCGCGTGTTTGGGTGAGGTGTATGAATATAATTTGATATTCGCTTATTGTGTGTTATCCTGTTGGTGCCGCTGTACTTTGTAGATGGAATCCACAATAAAGTTGCTCAGGTAAAAGTGCACTTACCATGCCCGCAGGTTTTCCGTTGCATGCTGGTGTTCGTTTGTAATTCAATCACGGGAATTGAAAACGAATTATGAGTGAGATTCAGATAGCCATTGAGATCTCATTCGTAATTTCGTATAGTTCGTAAATAAAGATTATTAGTATTTTTTGGTAGAAGATTGTATTTTAACCACAACGTCGGATTTTCTTTGAAATCGGAAATAAGAAAGTAGGTTACATTACGAGTTGCTACACACGAAAATGAAGAAACTGCAAAAAGGTGGAAATTTAAGGAGATGGGACCTGGATAAACTGACGAAACCAAAGGTGTACAGAGTTTCAGGGAAAGCATAAGGGAACAATTGACAAGAATAGGGGAAAGAAATACAGTAGAAGAATGGGTAGCTCTGAGGGATGAAGTAGTGAAAGCTGCAGAGAATCAAGTAGGTAAAAAGACGAGGGCTAGTAGAAATCCTTGGGTAACACAAGAAATATTGAATTTAATCGATGAAAGGAGGAAATATAAAAATTCAGCAAATGAATCAAGCAAAAAGGAATACAGACGTCTAAAAAATGAGATCGACAGGAAGTGCAAAATGGCTAAACAGGGATGGCTAGAGGAGAAAAGTAAGTATGTAAAGGGTTATCTCACTAGGGGTGAGGTAGATGCTGTACACAGGAAAATTAAAGAGACGTTTGAAGAAAAGAGAACCACTTGTATGAATATCAAGCGCTCAGATGGAAACCCAGTTCTAAGCAAAGAAGGGAAAGTAGAAAGGTGGAATGAGTATATAAAGAGTCAATACAAGGGCGATGTACTTGAGGACAATATTATGGAAATGGAAGAGGGTGTAGATGAAGATGAAATGGGAGATATACTGCGTGAAGAGTTTGACAGAGCACTGAAAGACCTGAGTCGAAACAAGGCCCCGGGAGTACACAACATTCCATTAGAACTACTGACGGCCTTGGGAGACCCAGTCGTGACAAAAGTCTACCATCTAGTGAGCAAGATGTATGAGACAGAAATACCCTCAGACTTCAAGAAGAATATAATAATTCCAATCCCAAAGAAAGCAGGTGTTGACAGATGTGAAAATTACCAAACTGTCAGTGTAAGAACTAACAGCTGCAAAATACTAAAGCGAATTCTTTACAGACTAATGGAAAAAAACTGGTTGAAGCCGACCTCGGTGGGGATCAGTTTGGATTCCGTAGACATATTGGAACACGTGAGGCAATGCTGACCTTACGACTTACCTTAAACGAAGATTAAGGAAAGGCAAACCTACGTTTCAAGCATTTGTAGGCTTAGAGACAGTCTACCATCTCAGTTTTAGACAAAACAGCATTAGAGCAAGCTTTTGACAATGTTGACTGGAATACTCTCTTTCAAATTCTAAAGGTGGCAGGGGGTAAAATACAGGGAACGAAAGGCTATTTACAATTTGTACAGAAACCAGATGGCAGTTATAAAAGTCGAGGGCCATGAAAGGGAAGGAGCGGTTGGGAAGGGAGTGAGACGGGGTTGTAGCCTCACCACGGTGTTATTCAATCTGTATATTGAGCAAGCAGCGAAGGAAACAAAAGAAAAATTCGGGGTAGGTATTAAAATCCATGGAGAATAAATAAAAACTTTGAGGTTCGCTGATGACATTGTCATTCTGTCAGATACAGCGAAGGACTTGGAAGAGCAGTTGAACGGAATGGACAGGGTCTTGAAAGGAGGATATAAGATGAACATCAACAAAAGCAAAACGAGCACATTGGAATGTAGTCGAATTAAGTTGGGTGATGCTGAGTGTATTAGATTAGGAAATGAGGCACTTGAAGTAGTAAACGAGTTTTGCTATTTGGGGATCAAAATAAATGATGGTCGAAGTAGAGAGGATGTAAAATGTAGACTGGCAATGGCAAGGAAAGCGTTTCTGAAGAAGAGAAATTTGTTAACATCGAGTATAGTATAGATTTAAGTGTCAGGAACTCGTTTCTGAAAGTATTTGTATGGAGTGTAGCCATGTATGGAAGTGAAACATGGACGATAAATAGTTTGGACAAGAAGAGAATAGAAGCTTTCGAAATCTGATGTTACAGAAGACTGCTGAAGATTAGATGGGTAGATCACATAACTAATGAGGAGGTATTGAATAGAATTGGGGAAAGAGTTTGTGGCACAACTTGACAAGGAGGGACCGGTTGGTAGGACATGTTCTGGGGCATCAAGGGATCACAAATTTAGCATTGAAGGTCAGCGTGGAGAGTAAAAATCGTGGAGTGAGAAAGAGACGAATATACTAAGCAGATTCAGAAGGATGTAGGTTGCAATAAGTTCTGGAGGTGAAGAGCCTTGCACAGGATAGGGTAGCATGGAGAGCTGCATCAAACCAGTCTCAGGACTGAAGACAACAACAACCTGTCACATTTGAATCTACCCGAAGCGGCTGTTTACGCTACAGGTTAGTCTTGATTTTCCAGTCACTAAAGGAAAATGAAAAATCAGTGGGCATACTTTGAATTCATAACAGCCAAATCTGTGAAAGTTATTATGACGTTCTCTATATCGAAAACAAATGTACTCAGTTTTTATCTTCTGCCGAAAAATCAGATTCAGCGATTCCCATTGACTGCCGTTTACAGTTAACTGATTGGCTACAACCAACGTCAACGAATTTACAACAACACAAACAATACGAGAGCCACCAACACTGTCAGTGCACTTCAGCGTTTTGTAATGTGTAGGCGATGGCAGCTTAAGTAGACATTAAGTTGTTATTTATTCTGGTTTTGTTTAACATTTCGATTATTGTTTTAGTAACCAATACGATGATTAGTTGTTGATTTGGTCACTATTTCCTTGTTCATTGCAAGGGTTCTTTGCATGTGGGAAATCGCCTGTAATGTTAGCACGTTTGTATTGCAGTTTATCATTCTAATAATTTTCACACTGTATTTCTTGTGAGAAGCTTCAGGCCAGAGCGTTGTTAGGTGTTCAGCAAAGCTGTTTTCATATAATCACAAATTTGTAAGTAGAACAACATGGTGACTTAATATTGCAAACATTGTACTCCAAAAAGTAGTGTCTTAAAATATTAGTTTGTAAGGCGACGGTATTTTTGCTTCATACATGTAGAACACCCTTTTGTTTGCATACTTTATTCGATATGAGATGGTGACTGTCGATGGGTGATTGGGTAATTGAGCGTTTCTTTGGTTGATACTGGGTAGCACCACGTACTGGTATTTGTCTGTAGTGCTGCATGCTGAGATTTGAGCTGAACGCTGAGCGCACGGTGCCGTGGTCATTAGGCTTTCCCGTGAAAGCAGCGATATGCAATGAGTGTAAAAGAGAAAACGGGTTTTTCACCGAGAGTGATGGGGCAACAACTTGATAGCCAGCAGGCAGTCTCCCTACGGTGGGCCCGATGACCCTATGCTGGACGCACTCCCGTCCTTAAAAAATATCTGTGGGAACAGCCAGTTGCTGGAAGCCGGGGGTGGAGAGCGATAGCATCTTACAAGGCAGGGGAGGGGGGAACCTTTGAGTATGAAGGAATGCGCAGCGGTCACGAAATGCAGACACGAGTTAGCATTTCGCGAATCATCTCAAGAGGTGGCGAGCCACATTTCACACCAACAAGCACAGTAGTGAATTTGATTGCTAAAGTTCTGTCGTGGGAGGAGGTTTAGAAGGTTCTGGAACAGTGTTCTACACAGAGTATGAGCTGCAGGCGACTGAGTGGCAGATTCATGACCTGTGTAGTGGGAGGCTCTGCTTTTGTAATGGGCGCAAGGTTTCATTGTAGAGAGAGCACACGTGGACGCCACAAGCCTCGCTGGAAACTGGCATTGGGGATTAAGGGACTGTCCTGCGGGTGTCTAACGGGGACACGTCGCGCAAGGAGCAACTTAGAGACTTCGCTGACACGAGCAACTGAAGAGTCAGAATTTCCAAAGCGCCCATTTCGCCACTAGAAGAGGGGTAAGTAGTTGTGGAGTTTGCGCCATACTGAACTGCTTTCTCACGAATGAATACACGAGTTGACTTCCTGTTCCTGGCTTATGAACAAACAGAAATCTTGGGTTGTGATCTGTGTCATACTAAAAGTAGTTCAGCTCTAGGGGTTTGCAGACACTCTCTTACCTCCACTGTGTGTACAATTTATAGGTACGAAACGGACACCATCTGTACGGCAGCAAAAAGCACCAAGCAGATCGACGCTGCAGAATGACATGATCTTGCAGCATTAGTCGGTGATATCCATGGCTCGGCAGATAGGGAATCTGTCACAGGAAACGTGTTGAGCTCCACGCTGTCACTGCCGGTCAGAGTAGGGGACCTTCTGTTTCAGGGGGCTCATCGATGTCTACCAGTTTAGTGTGTCCGTCTGATAAACAGGGGCACGATTTTGAGAAAAATCGCAGATGTTCTACCGACTTCAATGCCAGCGTAAGAGTGGGATTTAACATACTGTATACGTTCTTGCATTTTTCTGTTGTTTGAAAATAATGTAACAGTATATATTTGTTTCATTGTAGCAGGATACTTAGCCAACAGTGTCGCTCTCCAAAGAAAGTTAGAGCAGAATATTCTGACGACTAGATATCGAATGTATTCCTTTAGGTGTAGGTTGTCAATGGAAAGGCTGTTTTTAATTCGCTAATAAGCATAATATTTCCTTTGGACAAACAAACATACATACGCCAAACGTACACAAACAGCACTGGTTTTTACAAGACTTTTGTATTCTTATTGTGAAGTAATTTGTATGGTACATTACATGACAAATTTATTATATAAACAGATGTATTAAAGCCCACTGAACATGTAAGAGAGAAAAGTACGTGACATTAAACAGCCTTTCATTTAGTTCCATTGATGGACCCCATGTCAAAGAATGTAGAAAAAGAGGAACTACGAAAAAACATAAAAATGAAGATATTACAACCATGTCAGACATTTTACTTTCAGGATATAAAACCCTTCAAGCATGTCATCTTCAGTAAAACGTAAAATTTAATTTCAAGTTACTCAGTGTAAGGCCTCAACAGTTCCTTCATAGCAACAAGGAATAAGTTTGCAGAAAAAACTTTCTTAAAAATCGAAATTAAATTGCTCGATGCCATGAATGTGTGTGACATTATTTGCATTTCCCCGCCACATCAACAAGACAGACTAACAATACACAGAAAATTTGACTGGAGAAAGAGAAAGAATCCTAACAGAGTAAGAGAAACAAGAAGATACTCCTATATATGTACAATCCGAAAACTAGTGAAGAATGAAATGAAAATCATAATCATGCTAAAGAAAGACCACAGCAGGAAACTTCAGACAGATAACACAAAGAAACTATAAGGAAAAAATGCATTCCAGTAACATCACAGTCACCAGAGGGAACAACAGCACTATTCAATAAAGAGTAATATGCAAACGAAACCAAAGAATTCACCTCTTTAAAGAATATCGTTGAAGAGAAATCTTGTCCCATGGCATATTTCCTGACATACCAACGACGTCAACGACGTAAAACCTGCTTTATATTCACGGAGAACAAGAAACAATACATCATATACTAGGTGTATGAGGCTAACACTGTGAGCGACCTGGCAAAGCTGTGTTTTCATCTCTTCCTGACGTTTAAACCGAGTTTAAACTCCGCACAGTAACCACATGATTTTTGATAGTGCCATCAACTAAGTAAGCTTTTTGTTGTTACGAAAATGGAACAGTGGAATTTAGAGCAACGTTAAGCCGTCAAGTTTTTTGTTGAACTTAAGGAATCAACAAGTGTGACCTTCGAAACGTTGAAACAGGCCTATTGGGAACATTCCTTGCCAAGAACACGTTCTTCGTTGGCACAAATAATTTTTGTAAGGCGGAGAACACGTTGAAGATAAACCTTGCTCAGGAGATCTTCAACTTCAACGAAAACGACGAACGTTTGCGCGCTCATATGAGATCAGACCTTCAGGCCAAACTGTCAACTAAAGGTTTTACAAAGATGTCCTTGAAACGATCAGGGGAAACACGAATCGAGTGGAACCGGAAATTGTAGAAAAGTGGATACATGACAACGCCTCATATGACATGGCCACTTCCATCACTGAATATTTGACTTCAAAAGCATTCCTGTTGTTCCACTGCCCTCCTATTCACTTTGAGTGTGTCGTTGTGACTTGTTTTTCTCAAAATTGCAAATGTCTTAAAAACGTCGTATTGGGATTCTTGAGAAAATTCAAAAGAATGTGTCCGACATGTAGAAAGATCCACCAGTTGAAGCCTTTCAGCGCTGCTATAAAGACTGGGAACAAAGATTCCACCAGTGCATAGCTGCCAAAGGGAACTATTTTGAAAGGGACAGCATTGTTGTTTGACTTTTTGTCTATCAAACATTTTATTTTTCAGTCATTTTTCTCAGACGTCTCGAAAAAGAAAGAAATCACTGACTTTCAGAAGCCAATCGAAAATAGATAAATGAAAATTTCCATGAGACATCTCACATTTTATGAATGCACCATGATACTACATGGCAAAAAAAAAACAAAGCAAAAATATGGTTGATTGGTGAACTGAGCGAGGGGGGGAGGGGCGAACAGGAAATAATGAGAATATTACGCAAAAAACAACTGAACAGTGAGAAATACAAATAAAAAGCATCCACATTCCACATGCAGCTTTGCTGATTTATTCGGACTGAAATTTTAGACAATATTAGTTGAAGTGAACTGACTGAGATAAAACTAATAATATTGGAGAAATAACCAAAACCCTGAAAGTCATCAAATAATTTTATGATTTTATACTGGAAAAGAAGTACTACAGAAAGAGAGCTTTCTAGCGGGATCCTCAACATCTGAAGCATTGGCAGAAATTTGCATCAGCCATATAAAAAAAGCAATATCTGCTACAAAAATCAGAAAGAAATGACAATTGGTGTAAGTTTGTGGATGATATAATTTGTATGGTAGACAAACCAGTAGAGACTGTCAGGAAGACATGAACAGTGTACATAAGAATATCCAGTTCAGACATAAAAAGGAAAACAAATACACTTCTTGGGCACAACAACAGACAGCAGTTAGAATAACTGAAATATACAGAAAGCCAACAGCAAAATACACCAATACATATGCGATATCAAACTATCTGCAAAACCACGTACTAGCAGCTCTTTAACATATGATACACAGGCTGGAAGTCCTGTTCAGTTGAGGAAACTATGCCAAAGAACTAAAACAATATGATCCGTAGCCAAAATAAATGTAACAACCCTATGATAAAGAGACACCCACAAATCAAAATACAACAAAACATGAAAATAAGTATGACATAAGCACCACAAAGCTTCACAACCAACACAGACACTATATTATGCACAAACAAAGAACAGGAACGATCATGCAGTGACGAAAAAAGGTACACATTAACTTACAAAAACAAAACGCAGATAATAGCAATTATACTGAAGAAACATGGATTACACATAGCACACAGGCCAAGAGAAACACTCCAGTCGCATTTACAAGAACCAGTCGGTAAACCAGACCATTGCCAAGGAGCTGCTATCCACCAGATGAAGTATCGAAATTTCGAATCAATTTTTCTGGAATGAAACGCAGAAATTTCAAACCTACATATAAAAAACACATGAGCTCGCAGTATGGACAGCCATTCCACCTTTAATAAACACCTAATAAAACTTTGCTTTAACTATTTGGCGTAGAACAGGATATGAAAATTATTAGAATGATTTATTAGAACAGGAAACTCCCAACATTACAGGAAACCTTTCACATACAAAGAACCTTTGCAATGAACCAAATATAACATAGCTATTCAGAAAGTAAGTCCGACTGGCCGCGAAATGGAGACCACTGTGAAAATGAAAAATGTGCTATTTGCAACAGTTAGCTACAACTCCCAGCTACTTATCTCCACAGTCGCCGATCAGATAGACACCTGCGTAGCGTTTTACTAATTTTCCATTACCCCTCAACACAGAAGGCAGTCGCCAGTGCTTTCCACCGATTGTCTACGCTGGTCTACAGCTCGTTGTATGTACCTAAATATTGTCTTCATAGCCAGCAGTTCATGTGAGCAGAGATGAAACCAAGAATAGGCAATTTACAGGCTGTACTGTGGGTGATCGAACACTTCCCATCGAAAAAGCTGCTGGAGCATATCCATTGTCCATGCAGCATGCGGCTGAGAATTATCTTAAAGAAGGGAACGCATGATAGTTACGTAGGCTGCATAGCTTCAGGCGAAATTTCGGTCCAAGCCTCTTTCTTGGCGCGAGAGATGATTTTATAGGCATCTTTACGTGCTCACCGTGTTCTCAGAAGTAAGAAGAACGATCAATGGGAGTACTGCAGTAGAGACACTACCCAACACATCCGTCCAAAGCTTCATCAGATTTTTGCAGTGGTTTCCATTTCACGACCGATCTTAACTTACTTTCGGAAAAGAACCCGACGTTGCCTAGACTATTGAACAGGTCAGAGGTGGCAGTTAGTGAATGTTTCAGCTGCGAACACAGAATAAGCAGTACCAGACCAAAGCGAAACAAAACCAAATCCACATTGCATCTGTCTTGTAGCAATCCGCAAAGTGGTTAGCGTATGTTCACCAGTGGAGCGGCTGAAATTTATATTAAGGAACTAACCTTTCCAGTCTTAACACACTGAGTTCACTCAGTGAATTTTGTCAGTCTCACCTGATTCCAGGTACAATCATCATTGAGCATTTTGATAATCATATTGTTACCTCAGGTGGTCAATCCTCTACCAGTATTACTGACGCAATTGGTCTTTCGGATTCTGGGGCGCCCAGGTTAAAATGTAGTTTGATTCAACAGAGGAAGTCTTCGGAGAATGAGATTTTCACTCTTCAGCGGAGTGTGCGTTGATATGAAACTTCCTGGCAGGTTAAAGCTGTGTGTGCCGGACTGAGACTCGAACTCGGGACCTTTGCCCGCGAAAGGCAAAGGTCCCGAGTTCGAGACTCGGTCCAGCACACAGTTTTAATCTACCAGGAAGTTTCAGAGGAAGTCTTGAAACCAAAACAAATACACTAAATATATTGAAACATGGCGGTGCCTTGTGGGAAGGCCACAACCGTGGTAATACCTGTCAGGGACTTCCCCCTTTTATTTTGTTTTGGTGGTTATCATACAATTTCATTTGCTTTTGGTCTATCTAAATTTTCCCTGATTGATATTAATCTGATGAACTATTAGGGTTAGGGTTAACCACTGATTGACTTCACTGCACTTGCATGACTTGAGCAGCGTTGTGGAATTAAACTTTGCTAGAGAGAGATTTTTGCACACTAGAGGTGACCAGTGCATCAGGGGAAGCTTTAGAACTCTCCCCAAGCAGCAACCGAGTTCGCAGAAGCTTCTCATTGCTATCCTCTCTCTGTAGTCACCCAAACTGGCAGTGGGCCCTGCAGGGCAGTGCTTTATGGGCCACCATTCTGGCGGTGGCCGCAGGTGGGATCGCCATGGCTAAATGTGAAATGACACTTTTTTTTAGAAAATGGTGGCGTGCGGGAATCCTGGCTCCGGCCTAACCGCCTTAATAGCCAGTGGACATGCTGTGGGAGTCTGGTAGCCTTATCCTACGTACGAATCCAGGTAAAGCGGCATCGGGCTGCCGCCCGGCTAATGTGTTTATAACGACAGCGTACCTTGTGAGACGGGATGAATTTCTCTGGATGCTGCGTTTCTTAGATGCCACCGTGCCTCACCAAAACGCCGCCAATAAATCGATTTATGGACGAGACGGGGCTTGTTTTCACTAGGAAGCTTCCCTCATCTTGTGAAATGCTCTGGGAGTGAGGTTGCAGGGCCTCTAAGCATTACGTGCTGTTTTTTATTTTTGGAGAACGTAGAGTGCACTGTAGTGATTAGTTGTGTAAGATCGGGTCTCCTTGGTAGAAAACATGATTGGTATGTTGACAATTGCTGGGCCATGATAGGTTTATTCAAGAACATCAGGGGAAACAGCGGTTTTTTTTGGAAGGTTTTGAGCAACGGTAGAGGCTAGGACTTGCTCCTCGATCATCGCGAAATGCAGCCGCTAGAGCTCTTCCTTTTCTATAGGAGAGTAGTTAATTGTAAAAACGTCTGATCACCCGGGCGAAACTTTATATTTTCGTGGACGTGAAACAATCACTGGCAGACGTGGGGTTATCTCCGACAGTACGACGCGCAACCGACTCTAGCAGCTTCGGCGGCATCTCGTCTTTCACTGGCTATATCGGTAATGTTGCGCAGCTTCGGCAAATTCAAAAGCCTATCAATCGTTTTCACTACCATTTTTTTTGGTAACAGCCTTGTACTCTAAGTAGTCACTCCCAGTGTCCATTTGATGCTTAATTATATCTTGACACGAGAGACCCATCACTGGAACGATACAGCAGAGTGTGCCTGCCTAGATTGGCACTCTTCCACTCTCAGTAGCCAGTCTGATTTACTTGTAAATTCCAGTTAGGCTCCCCAAGTCCTTTGCCAACCAACCTGAGTTCCTGTTAGTGAACTGTCACACAGTTAAAGTTTCTGTTTACATTGTTCCATAAAGTTTCGGGCGTGCAGCCGCGTAATTGCAACTTCTTCTAATATTTCGGCTGAATACCGTCCAGCCATCTTCAGAGTGAGCCGAGGTGACTAGCGCTCCAGTACTTGCTCCATCCTTTTAAATCCGAGGATCGAACCACTGTGTATGCGGCCAAAGATACACAAGATATATCTTTGTTCTCTCTTGACCTTTATATTCGTTAATAAATCTCTTTGTGATAACTTAGATCCTTGTTATTAATTTTTCAACGACACTCATTCTCATTCTCTAAGATACCATTATTTTTTTGTGGATTTGAAGGCATTAAATTAATTTTATGTCGAGTCAGTCATCTCTTTAGGTGATCCACACAGGGGCCACTATTTAACGTACGTCATAATTCCTTGCGCTATTGATAAACGCGGCACCTCTTTGGTGTAATGGTTACGACCTTTTAGTAGTTTGGCAGACAGAGAACTGCCACCACCATAGGAGCTTGCAATATAAACGCTTTTGCAACGAAGTTAACTCCATAAATTGGGAGATACATGAAAAGAACAGAATATTCACATTTTGGCACTTAAACGCAAATGACGGACAGTAACACAATGGGTGTCGGCAGTTCTCGTCTTTTAAAGTAAAACTGATAAAAGAATACTTAATAATACACCACATCTTGGAGTTGCTTTTGTGGTCTCAAAAAAAATTTAAATTCAGTAATGGAGCTACAAACCATTAACAATATACTAATGACAATTTCTCTCAAATGTGCAAATAAAGCATACACTTTAATGCCCATATGCGAATCAATGTGGATAACTGCAAAAAACCTAAATTAGTTAATGAAGCTTGGGATTCGTTAGAATGAATCATCTCGAAAAATTCCCCTCATACCATATTAAAATTTTAATGGGTAATTTTCATGCTCAATTAGGTAAACAGAAAAAATACAAGTAAACAGTGGGTGGATTTCCTGCACATAAATGAAGCAACGAAAGTGGCCAAAGACTTGTTGAAACGTGCAAAAATGTTAACCTTAAAATCATGTCAACCCATTTTAAAAAGAACCTTACTAAACAAAAAACTTTGTGGACTCACAGTAAATTTTCTGGAAAATTTCAGATCTATCATGTAACAGTTTCATACCCTAACTACAAAGAAATTTTAAATGTCCAAGTTAGGAAAAGGTCGAATATTGATTCTGATTATATAATGTGAATAAAAAACTGCAGCCTGAAAAACTCTTCAAAACAAAAAACGTTATCCCGAAATTTGACCCTACTAAAATCACCCTAACTCTAACAAGTGAACTTGACAAACGACATTCAAACCGTTGGCAAAGCCTAAAAGGAAAGTTCATCAAAACAGTACAAAATTTAATTCCACTTCAAAAGCAACACCCTTGGTTGAACGCAGTTTTTTAAACAGCAACTAAGTCTACATACTAGGCATTATAAATGGTATAGTAACAAAACTGAACAATAATACAACACCTTTCGAACTCTAAATTAATCCCACAGACTAAAAGGAGCTTCAAAAAATGCCCAACTTTTAGAAATTTGGAAACATTTCGAAAACAACAATACAAGAATCTTTATAAAATATTGAGAACAGAATTAACCAGTTACCAGCCTCGAAGTCTTTGCCTCAAAAATAAGAACAGCAGTTTGGGTCTTAAAAACCAGGAAAACTATAAGGCACTTGCTAATTATCTTGAAAAACTATTAAACTGTCCAGAACCAGCATATAAATTCCAACAACAGCAAACAAAAAACACCAACACTACAGAACCTAACGAAATCGAAATAACTATACAATTTAAGAGATTTAAAAACAATTAATCATCCAGAGAAGATAGTGTAACTGCAGAACTACTGAAATCGGGCTGGCCCTTACACTATAAAACATCACTCAACTAATAGGATATTGTGTCTAACTGAGAAAATAGCTGAGGATTGGAAAACTGCCCTACTTCATCCACTGCATAAGAAATGGGATATGTTGTTGTTGTTGTTGTTGTTGTTGTTGTTGTTTTCAGTCCTGAGACTGGTTTGATGCAGCTCTCCATGCTACTCTGTCCTGTCCTAGCTTCCTCTCCCAGTACCTACTGCAACCTACATCCTTCTGAATCTGCTTAGTGTATTCATCTCTTGGTCTCCCTCTACGATTTTTACCCTCCACGCTGCCCTCCAATGTTAAATTTGTGATCCCTTGATGCCTCAGAACATGCCCTACCAACCGGTCCCTTCTTGTCAAGTTATGCTACAAACTCTCCTCCCCAATCCAATTCAATACCTCCTCATTAGTTACGTGATCTATCTACCTTATCTTCAGCATTCTTCTGTAGCACCACATTTCGAAAGCTTCTATTCTCTTCTTGTCCAAACTAGTTATCGTCCATGTTTCACTTCCATACATGGCTACACTCCATACAAATACTTTCAGAAACGACTTCCTGATACATCAATCTATATTCGATGTTAAATTTCTCTTCTTCAGAAACGCTTTCCTTGCCATTGACAGTCTACATTTTATATCCTCTCTACTTCGACCATCATCAGTTATTTTACTTCCTAAATAGCAAACCTCCTTTACTACTTTAAGTGTCTTATTTCCTAATCTAATTCCCTCAGCATCACCCGATTTAATTCGACTACATTCCATTATCCTCGTTTTGCGTTTGTTGATGTTCATCTTATATCCTCCTTTCAAGACGCTGTCCATTCCGTTCAACTGCTCTTCCATGTACTTTGCTGTATCTGACAGAATGACAATGTCATCGGCGAACCTCAAAGTTTTTACTTCTCCATGAATTTCAATACCTACTCCGAATTTTTCTTTTGTTTCCTTTACTGCTTTCTCAATATACAGATTGAATAACCTCGGGGAGAGGCTACAACCCTGTCTCACTCCTTTCACGAACATTGCTTCCCTTTCATGCCCCTCGACTCTTATGACTGCCATCTGGTTTCTGTACAAATTGTAAACAGCCTTCCGCTCCCTGTATTTTACCGCTGCCACCTTCAGAATTTGAAAGAGAGTATTCCAGTCAACATTGTCTAAAGCTTTTTCCAAGTCTACAAATGCTAGGAACGTAGGTTTGCCTTTTCTTAATCTTTCTTCTAAGATAAGTCGTAAGGTCAATATTGGCTCACGGGTTCCAACATTTCTACGGAATCCAAACTGATCCTCCCCGAGGTCCGCATCTACCAGTTTTTCCATTCGTCTGTAAAGAATTCGCGTTAGCATTTTGCAGCTGTGACTTATTAAACTGATGGTTCGGTAATTTTCACATCTGTCAGCACCTGCTTTCTTAGGGATTGGAATTATTACATTATTCTTGAAATCTGAGGGTATTTCGCCTGTCTCATACATCTTGCTCACCAGCTGGTAGAGTTTTGTCATGACTGGCTCTACTAAGGCCGTCAGTAGTTCTAATGGAATGTTGTGTACTCCCGGGGCCTTGTTTCGACTCAGGTCTTTCAGTGCTCTGTCAAACTCTTCACGCAGTATCTTATCTCCCATTTCGTCTTCATTTACATCCTCTTCCATTTCTATAATATTGTCCTCAAGTACATCGCCCTTGTATAAACCCTCTATATACTCCTTCCAACTTTTTGCCTTCCCTTCTTTGCTTAGAACTGGGTTGCCATCTGAGTTCTTGATATTCATAGAAGTGGTTCTCTTATCTCCAAAGGTCTCTCTAATTTTCCTGTAGGCAGTATATATCTTACCCCTAGTGAGGTAAGCTTCTACATCCTTACATTTGTCCTCTAGCCATCCCTGCTTAGCCATTTTGCACTTCCTGTCGATCTCATTTTTGAGATGTTTGTATTCCTTTTTGCCTGCTTCATTTACTGAATTTTTATATTTTCTCCTTTCATCAATTAAATTCAATATTTCTTCTGTTACCCAAGGATTTCTAGCAGCCCTCGTCTTTTTACTTACTTGATACTCTGCTGCCTTCACTACTTCATCCCTCAGAGCTACCCATTCTTCTTCTACTGTGTTTCTTTCCCCCATTCCTGTCAGTTGTTCTCTTATGCTCTCCCTAAAACTCTTTACAACCTTTGCTTCTTTCAGCTTATCCAGATCCCATGCCCTTAAATTCATACCTTTTTGCACATTCTTCAGTTTTAGTCTACAGGTTATAACCAACACATTGTGGTCAGAGTCCACATCTGCCCCTGGAAATGTCGTACAATTTAAAACCTGATTCCTAAATCTCTGTCTTACCATTACATAATCTATCTGATACCTTTTAGTATCTCCAGGATTCTTCCATGTATACAACCTTCTTTTATGGGATATAACCGATATTAATAATTATCTAGGAATCTCTCTTCTCCCGGTCACATGCAAAATTCTATCGCAATATTTACTTGCTTGAGCCTGAGAACAGTTAGAACCTAAAATTGGTGAATACGAAGGAGATTTTAGACCAAACAGGTCCTGTCCAGAACAAACTCTTAATTTAAAACTAATTCCAGAAGAAATTCTTAATTTAAATTAATCCTTAGGCA